>NC_048583.1:7445659-7455659 GCF_013265735.2 Oncorhynchus mykiss | reverse complement strand
ACAGGAACCTGAAGGTTAAATACAGTAGTTGTTTTCCATCCCAACAGGAACCTGAAGGTTAAATACAGTCGTTGTTTTACATCCCAACAGGAACCTGAAGGTTAAATACAGTAGTTGTTTTACATCCCAACAGGAACCTGAAGGTAAAATACAAGACAGTAGTTGTTTTACATCCCAACAGGAACCTGAAGGTTAAATACAAGACAGTCGTTGTTTTACATCCCAACAGGAACCTGAAGGTTAAATACAGTAGTTGTTTTACATCCCAACAGGAACCTGAAGGTTAAATACAAGACAGTCGTTGTTTTACATCCCAACAGGAACCTGAAGGTTAAATACAGTAGTTGTTTTACATCCCAACAGGAACCTGAAGGTTAAATACAAGACAGTCGTTGTTTTACATCCCAACAGGAACCTGAAGGTTAAATACAAGACAGTCGTTGTTTTACATCCCAACAGGAACCTGAATGTTAAATACAGTAGTTGTTTTACATCCCAACAGGAACCTGAAGGTTAAATACAAGACAGTCGTTGTTTTACATCCCAACAGGAACCTGAAGGTTAAATACAGTAGTTGTTTTACATCCCAACAGGAACCTGAAGGTAAAATACAGTAGTTGTTTTACATCCCAACAGGAACCTGAAGGTTAAATACAAGACAGTAGTTGTTTTACATCCCAACAGGAACCTGAAGGTAAAATACAAGACAGTCGTTGTTTTACATCCCAACAGGAACCTAAAGGTTAAATACAGTCGTTGTTTTACATCCCAACAGGAACCTGAAGGTTAAATACAGTAGTTGTTTTACATCCCAACAGGAACCTGAAGGTTAAATACAAGACAGTCGTTGTTTTACATCCCAACAGGAACCTGAAGGTTAAATACAGTAGTTGTTTTACATCCCAACAGGAACCTGAAGGTTAAATACAAGACAGTCGTTGTTTTACATCCCAACAGGAACCTGAATGTAAAATACAAGACAGTCGTTGTTTTACATCCCAACAGGAACCTGAAGGTAAAATACAGTAGTTGTTTTACATCCCAACAGGAACCTGAAGGTTAAATACAGTCGTTGTTTTACATCCCAACAGGAACCTGAAGGTTAAATACAAGACAGTCGTTGTTTTACATCCCAACAGGAACCTGAAGGTTAAATACAGTCGTTGTTTTCCATCCCAACAGGAACCTGAAGGTTAAATAGAAGACAGTCGTTGTTTTACATCCCAACAGGAACCTGAAGGTTAAATACAGTCGTTGTTTTACATCCCACCAGGAACCTGAAGGTTAAATACAAGACAGTCGTTGTTTTACATCCCAACAGGAACCTGAAGGTTAAATACAGTAGTTGTTTTACATCCCAACAGGAACCTGAAGGTTAAATACAAGACAGTCGTTGTTTTACATCCCAACAGGAACCTGAATGTAAAATACAAGACAGTCGTTGTTTTACATCCCAACAGGAACCTGAAGGTAAAATACACTAGTTGTTTTACATCCCAACAGGAACCTGAAGGTTAAATACAGTAGTTGTTTTTTTACATCCCAACAGGAACCTGAAGGTTAAATACGAGACAGTCGTTGTTTTACATCCCAACAGGAACCTGAATGTAAAATACAAGACAGTCGTTGTTTTACATTCCAGCAGGAACCTGAATGTAAAATACAAGACAGTCGTTGTTTTACATCCCAACAGGAATCTGAAGGTTAAATACAAGACAGTCGTTGTTTTACATCCCAACAGGAACCTGAAGGTAAAATACAAGACAGTCGTTGTTTTACATCCCAACAGGAACCTGAAGGTTAAATACAGTAGTTGTTTTACATCCCAAAAGGAACCTGAAGGTTAAATACAGTAGTTGTTTTACATCCCAACAGGAACCTGAAGGTTAAATACAATACGGTCGTTGTTTTACATCCCAACAGGAACCTGAAGGTTAAATACAATACAGTCGTTGTTTTACATCCCAACAGGAACCTGAAGGTAAAATACAAGACAGTCGTTGTTTTACATCCCAACAGGAACCTGAAGGTTAAATACAGTAGTTGTTTTCCATCCCAACAGGAACCTGAAGGTTAAATACAGTCGTTGTTTTACATCCCAACAGGAACCTGAAGGTTAAATACAGTAGTTGTTTTACATCCCAACAGGAACCTGAAGGTAAAATACAAGACAGTAGTTGTTTTACATCCCAACAGGAACCTGAAGGTTAAATACAAGACAGTCGTTGTTTTACATCCCAACAGGAACCTGAAGGTTAAATACAGTAGTTGTTTTACATCCCAACAGGAACCTGAAGGTTAAATACAAGACAGTCGTTGTTTTACATCCCAACAGGAACCTGAAGGTTAAATACAGTAGTTGTTTTACATCCCAACAGGAACCTGAAGGTTAAATACAAGACAGTCGTTGTTTTACATCCCAACAGGAACCTGAAGGTTAAATACAAGACAGTCGTTGTTTTACATCCCAACAGGAACCTGAATGTTAAATACAGTAGTTGTTTTACATCCCAACAGGAACCTGAAGGTTAAATACAAGACAGTCGTTGTTTTACATCCCAACAGGAACCTGAAGGTTAAATACAGTAGTTGTTTTACATCCCAACAGGAACCTGAAGGTAAAATACAGTAGTTGTTTTACATCCCAACAGGAACCTGAAGGTTAAATACAAGACAGTAGTTGTTTTACATCCCAACAGGAACCTGAAGGTAAAATACAAGACAGTCGTTGTTTTACATCCCAACAGGAACCTAAAGGTTAAATACAGTCGTTGTTTTACATCCCAACAGGAACCTGAAGGTTAAATACAGTAGTTGTTTTACATCCCAACAGGAACCTGAAGGTTAAATACAAGACAGTCGTTGTTTTACATCCCAACAGGAACCTGAAGGTTAAATACAGTAGTTGTTTTACATCCCAACAGGAACCTGAAGGTTAAATACAAGACAGTCGTTGTTTTACATCCCAACAGGAACCTGAATGTAAAATACAAGACAGTCGTTGTTTTACATCCCAACAGGAACCTGAAGGTAAAATACAGTAGTTGTTTTACATCCCAACAGGAACCTGAAGGTTAAATACAGTCGTTGTTTTACATCCCAACAGGAACCTGAAGGTTAAATACAAGACAGTCGTTGTTTTACATCCCAACAGGAACCTGAAGGTTAAATACAGTCGTTGTTTTCCATCCCAACAGGAACCTGAAGGTTAAATACAAGACAGTCGTTGTTTTACATCCCAACAGGAACCTGAAGGTTAAATACAGTCGTTGTTTTACATCCCACCAGGAACCTGAAGGTTAAATACAAGACAGTCGTTGTTTTACATCCCAACAGGAACCTGAAGGTTAAATACAGTAGTTGTTTTACATCCCAACAGGAACCTGAAGGTTAAATACAAGACAGTCGTTGTTTTACATCCCAACAGGAACCTGAATGTAAAATACAAGACAGTCGTTGTTTTACATCCCAACAGGAACCTGAAGGTAAAATACACTAGTTGTTTTACATCCCAACAGGAACCTGAAGGTTAAATACAGTAGTTGTTTTTTTACATCCCAACAGGAACCTGAAGGTTAAATACGAGACAGTCGTTGTTTTACATCCCAACAGGAACCTGAATGTAAAATACAAGACAGTCGTTGTTTTACATTCCAGCAGGAACCTGAATGTAAAATACAAGACAGTCGTTGTTTTACATCCCAACAGGAATCTGAAGGTTAAATACAAGACAGTCGTTGTTTTACATCCCAACAGGAACCTGAAGGTAAAATACAAGACAGTCGTTGTTTTACATCCCAACAGGAACCTGAAGGTTAAATACAGTAGTTGTTTTACATCCCAAAAGGAACCTGAAGGTTAAATACAGTAGTTGTTTTACATCCCAACAGGAACCTGAAGGTTAAATACAATACGGTCGTTGTTTTACATCCCAACAGGAACCTGAAGGTTAAATACAATACAGTCGTTGTTTTACATCCCAACAGGAACCTGAAGGTAAAATACAAGACAGTCGCTGTTTTACATCCCAACAGGAACCTGAAGGTTAAATACAGTAGTTGTTTTACATCCCAAAAGGAACCTGAAGGTTAAATACAGTAGTTGTTTTACATCCCAACAGGAACCTGAAGGTTAAATACAATACGGTCGTTGTTTTACATCCCAACAGGAACCTGAAGGTTAAATACAATACAGTCGTTGTTTTACATCCCAACAGGAACCTGAAGGTTAAATACAAGACAGTCGTTGTTTTACATCCCAACAGGAACCTGAAGGTTAAATACAGTAGTTGTTTTACATCCCAACAGGAACCTGAAGGTTAAATACAGTAGTTGTTTTACATCCCAACAGGAACCTGAAGGTTAAATACAGTCGTTGTTTTACATCCCAACAGGAACCTGAAGGTTAAATACAAGACAGTCGTTGTTTTACATCCCAACAGGAACCTGAAGGTTAAATACAGTAGTTGTTTTACATCCCAACAGGAACCTGAAGGTTAAATACAGTCGTTGTTTTACATCCCAACAGGAACCTGAAGGTTAAATACAAGACAGTCGTTGTTTTACATCCCAACAGGAACCTGAAGGTTAAATACAGTAGTTGTTTTACATCCCAACAGGAACCTGAAGGTAAAATACAAGACAGTTGTTGTTTTCCATCCCAACAGGAACCTGAAGGTTAAATACAGTAGTTGTTTTCCATCCCAACAGGAACCTGAAGGTTAAATACAGTCGTTGTTTTCCATCCCAACAGGAACCTGAAGGTTAAATACAGTCGTTGTTTTACATCCCAACAGGAACCTGAAGGTTAAATACAGTAGTTGTTTTACATCCCAACAGGAACCTGAAGGTTAAATACAGTAGTTGTTTTACATCCCAACAGGAACCTGAAGGTTAAATACAGTCGTTGTTTTACATCCCAACAGGAACCTGAAGGTAAAATACAAGACAGTCGTTGTTTTACATCCCAACAGGAACCTGAAGGTTAAATACAGTAGTTGTTTTACATCCCAAAAGGAACCTGAAGGTTAAATACAGTAGTTGTTTTACATCCCAACAGGAACCTGAAGGTTAAATACAATACGGTCGTTGTTTTACATCCCAACAGGAACCTGAAGGTTAAATACAATACAGTCGTTGTTTTACATCCCAACAGGAACCTGAAGGTTAAATACAAGACAGTCGTTGTTTTACATCCCAACAGGAACCTGAAGGTTAAATACAGTAGTTGTTTTACATCCCAACAGGAACCTGAAGGTTAAATACAGTAGTTGTTTTACATCCCAACAGGAACCTGAAGGTTAAATACAGTCGTTGTTTTACATCCCAACAGGAACCTGAAGGTTAAATACAAGACAGTCGTTGTTTTACATCCCAACAGGAACCTGAAGGTTAAATACAGTAGTTGTTTTACATCCCAACAGGAACCTGAAGGTTAAATACAGTCGTTGTTTTACATCCCAACAGGAACCTGAAGGTTAAATACAAGACAGTCGTTGTTTTACATCCCAACAGGAACCTGAAGGTTAAATACAGTAGTTGTTTTACATCCCAACAGGAACCTGAAGGTAAAATACAAGACAGTTGTTGTTTTCCATCCCAACAGGAACCTGAAGGTTAAATACAGTAGTTGTTTTCCATCCCAACAGGAACCTGAAGGTTAAATACAGTCGTTGTTTTCCATCCCAACAGGAACCTGAAGGTTAAATACAGTCGTTGTTTTACATCCCAACAGGAACCTGAAGGTTAAATACAGTAGTTGTTTTACATCAAAACAGGAACCTGAAGGTAAAATACAGTAGTTGTTTTACATCCCAACAGGAACCTGAAGGTTAAATACAGTAGTTGTTTTACATCCCAACAGGAACCTGAAGGTAAAATACAAGACAGTAGTTGTTTTACATCCCAACAGGAACCTGAAGGTTAAATACAAGACAGTCGTTGTTTTACATCCCAACAGGAACCTGAAGGTTAAATACAGTAGTTGTTTTACATCCCAACAGGAACCTGAAGGTTAAATACAAGACAGTCGTTGTTTTACATCCCAACAGGAACCTGAAGGTTAAATACAGTAGTTGTTTTACATCCCAACAGGAACCTGAAGGTTAAATACAAGACAGTCGTTGTTTTACATCCCAACAGGAACCTGAAGGTTAAATACAAGACAGTCGTTGTTTTACATCCCAACAGGAACCTGAATGTTAAATACAGTAGTTGTTTTACATCCCAACAGGAACCTGAAGGTTAAATACAAGACAGTCGTTGTTTTACATCCCAACAGGAACCTGAAGGTTAAATACAGTAGTTGTTTTACATCCCAACAGGAACCTGAAGGTAAAATACAGTAGTTGTTTTACATCCCAACAGGAACCTGAAGGTTAAATACAAGACAGTAGTTGTTTTACATCCCAACAGGAACCTGAAGGTAAAATACAAGACAGTCGTTGTTTTACATCCCAACAGGAACCTAAAGGTTAAATACAGTCGTTGTTTTACATCCCAACAGGAACCTGAAGGTTAAATACAGTAGTTGTTTTACATCCCAACAGGAACCTGAAGGTTAAATACAAGACAGTCGTTGTTTTACATCCCAACAGGAACCTGAAGGTTAAATACAGTAGTTGTTTTACATCCCAACAGGAACCTGAAGGTTAAATACAAGACAGTCGTTGTTTTACATCCCAACAGGAACCTGAATGTAAAATACAAGACAGTCGTTGTTTTACATCCCAACAGGAACCTGAAGGTAAAATACAGTAGTTGTTTTACATCCCAACAGGAACCTGAAGGTTAAATACAGTCGTTGTTTTACATCCCAACAGGAACCTTAAGGTTAAATACAGTCGTTGTTTTCCATCCCAACAGGAACCTGAAGGTTAAATACAGTAGTTGTTTTACATCCCAACAGGAACCTGAAGGTTAAATACAGTCGTTGTTTTACATCCCAACAGGAACCTGAAGGTTAAATACAAGACAGTCGTTGTTTTACATCCCAACAGGAACCTGAAGGTTAAATACAGTCGTTGTTTTACATCCCAACAGGAACCTGAAGGTTAAATACAAGACAGTCGTTGTTTTACATCCCAACAGGAACCTGAAGGTTAAATACAGTAGTTGTTTTACATCCCAACAGGAACCTGAAGGTTAAATACAAGACAGTCGTTGTTTTACATCCCAACAGGAACCTGAATGTAAAATACAAGACAGTCGTTGTTTTACATCCCAACAGGAACCTGAAGGTAAAATACACTAGTTGTTTTACATCCCAACAGGAACCTGAAGGTTAAATACAGTAGTTGTTTTTTTACATCCCAACAGGAACCTGAAGGTTAAATACGAGACAGTCGTTGTTTTACATCCCAACAGGAACCTGAATGTAAAATACAAGACAGTCGTTGTTTTACATTCCAGCAGGAACCTGAATGTAAAATACAAGACAGTCGTTGTTTTACATCCCAACAGGAATCTGAAGGTTAAATACAAGACAGTCGTTGTTTTACATCCCAACAGGAACCTGAAGGTAAAATACAAGACAGTCGTTGTTTTACATCCCAACAGGAACCTGAAGGTTAAATACAGTAGTTGTTTTACATCCCAAAAGGAACCTGAAGGTTAAATACAGTAGTTGTTTTACATCCCAACAGGAACCTGAAGGTTAAATACAATACGGTCGTTGTTTTACATCCCAACAGGAACCTGAAGGTTAAATACAATACAGTCGTTGTTTTACATCCCAACAGGAACCTGAAGGTAAAATACAAGACAGTCGTTGTTTTACATCCCAACAGGAACCTGAAGGTTAAATACAGTAGTTGTTTTACATCCCAAAAGGAACCTGAAGGTTAAATACAGTCGTTGTTTTACATCCCAACAGGAACCTGAAGGTTAAATACAGTAGTTGTTTTACATCAAAACAGGAACCTGAAGGTAAAATACAGTAGTTGTTTTACATCCCAACAGGAACCTGAAGGTTAAATACAGTAGTTGTTTTACATCCCAACAGGAACCTGAAGGTAAAATACAAGACAGTAGTTGTTTTACATCCCAACAGGAACCTGAAGGTTAAATACAAGACAGTCGTTGTTTTACATCCCAACAGGAACCTGAAGGTTAAATACAGTAGTTGTTTTACATCCCAACAGGAACCTGAAGGTTAAATACAAGACAGTCGTTGTTTTACATCCCAACAGGAACCTGAAGGTTAAATACAGTAGTTGTTTTACATCCCAACAGGAACCTGAAGGTTAAATACAAGACAGTCATTGTTTTACATCCCAACAGGAACCTGAAGGTTAAATACAAGACAGTCGTTGTTTTACATCCCAACAGGAACCTGAATGTTAAATACAGTAGTTGTTTTACATCCCAACAGGAACCTGAAGGTTAAATACAAGACAGTCGTTGTTTTACATCCCAACAGGAACCTGAAGGTTAAATACAGTAGTTGTTTTACATCCCAACAGGAACCTGAAGGTAAAATACAGTAGTTGTTTTACATCCCAACAGGAACCTGAAGGTTAAATACAAGACAGTAGTTGTTTTACATCCCAACAGGAACCTGAAGGTAAAATACAAGACAGTCGTTGTTTTACATCCCAACAGGAACCTAAAGGTTAAATACAGTCGTTGTTTTACATCCCAACAGGAACCTGAAGGTTAAATACAGTAGTTGTTTTACATCCCAACAGGAACCTGAAGGTTAAATACAAGACAGTCGTTGTTTTACATCCCAACAGGAACCTGAAGGTTAAATACAGTAGTTGTTTTACATCCCAACAGGAACCTGAAGGTTAAATACAAGACAGTCGTTGTTTTACATCCCAACAGGAACCTGAATGTAAAATACAAGACAGTCGTTGTTTTACATCCCAACAGGAACCTGAAGGTAAAATACAGTAGTTGTTTTACATCCCAACAGGAACCTGAAGGTTAAATACAGTCGTTGTTTTACATCCCAACAGGAACCTTAAGGTTAAATACAGTCGTTGTTTTCCATCCCAACAGGAACCTGAAGGTTAAATACAGTAGTTGTTTTACATCCCAACAGGAACCTGAAGGTTAAATACAGTCGTTGTTTTACATCCCAACAGGAACCTGAAGGTTAAATACAAGACAGTCGTTGTTTTACATCCCAACAGGAACCTGAAGGTTAAATACAGTCGTTGTTTTACATCCCAACAGGAACCTGAAGGTTAAATACAAGACAGTCGTTGTTTTACATCCCAACAGGAACCTGAAGGTTAAATACAGTAGTTGTTTTACATCCCAACAGGAACCTGAAGGTTAAATACAAGACAGTCGTTGTTTTACATCCCAACAGGAACCTGAATGTAAAATACAAGACAGTCGTTGTTTTACATCCCAACAGGAACCTGAAGGTAAAATACACTAGTTGTTTTACATCCCAACAGGAACCTGAAGGTTAAATACAGTAGTTGTTTTTTTACATCCCAACAGGAACCTGAAGGTTAAATACGAGACAGTCGTTGTTTTACATCCCAACAGGAACCTGAATGTAAAATACAAGACAGTCGTTGTTTTACATTCCAGCAGGAACCTGAATGTAAAATACAAGACAGTCGTTGTTTTACATCCCAACAGGAATCTGAAGGTTAAATACAAGACAGTCGTTGTTTTACATCCCAACAGGAACCTGAAGGTAAAATACAAGACAGTCGTTGTTTTACATCCCAACAGGAACCTGAAGGTTAAATACAGTAGTTGTTTTACATCCCAAAAGGAACCTGAAGGTTAAATACAGTAGTTGTTTTACATCCCAACAGGAACCTGAAGGTTAAATACAATACGGTCGTTGTTTTACATCCCAACAGGAACCTGAAGGTTAAATACAATACAGTCGTTGTTTTACATCCCAACAGGAACCTGAAGGTAAAATACAAGACAGTCGTTGTTTTACATCCCAACAGGAACCTGAAGGTTAAATACAGTAGTTGTTTTACATCCCAAAAGGAACCTGAAGGTTAAATACAGTAGTTGTTTTA
>NC_048583.1:7380659-7440659 GCF_013265735.2 Oncorhynchus mykiss | reverse complement strand
ACCACTCTACTCTACTCTACCTCCGACAGAACACACAGGGCTGTTTTACTAAATCATTCTCCTTGACAACAAAATGGTAGCTCTGGCCTCTCTCTCACCTTCTCTCTCTCTCTCTCTCTCTCTCTCTCTCTCTCTCTCTCTCTCTCTTTCTATCTCTATCTCTCTCTCTCTCTCTCTCTCTCTCTCTCTCTCTCCCTATCTCTCTCTCTCTCTCTCTCACTCTTTCTCTCTCTCCCTATCTCTCTCTCTCTCTCTCTCACCTTCTCTCTCTCTCTCACTCTCTCTCTCTCTCCCTATCTCTCTCTCTCTCTCTCTCACTCTCTCTCTCTCTCCCTATCTCTCTCTCTCTCTCTCTCCCTATCTCTCTCTCTCTCTCTCTCACCTTCTCTGTCTCTCTCTCTCTCTCTCTCTCTCTCTCTCTCTCTCTCTCTCTTTCTATCTCTATCTCTCTCTCTCTCTCTCTCTCTCTCTCTCTCTCCCTATCTCTCTCTCTCTCTCTCTCACTCTCTCTCTCTCTCCCTATCTCTCTCTCTCTCTCTCTCACCTTCTCTCTCTCTCTCACTCTCTCTCTCTCTCCCTATCTCTCTCTCTCTCTCTCTCACTCTCTCTCTCTCTCCCTATCTCTCTCTCTCTCTCTCTCACCTTCTCTCTCTCTCTCACTCTCTCTCTCTCTCCCTATCTCTCTCTCTCTCTCTCTCACCTTCTCTGTCTCTCTCTCTCTCTCTCTCTCTCTCTCTCTCTCTCTCTCTCTCTCCCTATCTCTCTCTCTCTCTCTCTCACCTTCTCTGTCTCTCTCTCTCTCTCTCTCTCTCTCTCTCTCTCTCTCTCTCTCTCTCTCTCTTTCTATCTCTATCTCTCTCTCTCTCTCTCTCTCTCTCTCTCTCTCCCTATCTCTCTCTCTCTCTCTCTCTCACTCTCTCTCTCTCTCCCTATCTCTCTCTCTCTCTCTCTCACCTTCTCTCTCTCTCTCTCTCTCTCTCTCTCTCCCTATCTCTCTCTCTCTCTCTCTCACTCTCTCTCTCTCTCCCTATCTCTCTCTCTCTCTCTCTCACCTTCTCTCTCTCTCTCACTCTCTCTCTCTCTCCCTATCTCTCTCTCTCTCTCTCTCACTCTCTCTCTCTCTCCCTATCTCTCTCTCTCTCTCTCTCACCTTCTCTCTCTCTCTCACTCTCTCTCTCTCTCCCTATCTCTCTCTCTCTCTCTCTCACCTTCTCTGTCTCTCTCTCTCTCTCTCTCTCTCTCTCTCTCTCTCTCTCTCTCTCTCTCTCTCTCTCTCACTCTCTCTCTCTCTCCCTATCTCTCTCTCTCTCTCTCTCTCACTCTCTCTCTCTCTCCCTATCTCTCTCTCTCTCTCTCTCACCTTCTCTCTCTCTCTCACTCTCTCTCTCTCTCCCTATCTCTCTCTCTCTCTCTCTCACCTTCTCTGTCTCTCTCTCTCTCTCTCTCTCTCTCTCTCTCTCTCTCTCTCTCTCTCTCTCTCTCACTCTCTCTCTCTCTCCCTATCTCTCTCTCTCTCTCTCTCACCTTCTCTCTCTCTCTCACTCTCTCTCTCTCTCCCTATCTCTCTCTCTCTCTCTCTCACCTTCTCTGTCTCTCTCTCTCTCTCTCTCTCTCTCTCTCTCTCTCTCTTTCTCTCTCTCTCTCTTTCTCTCTCCCTACTCTCTTGACTCATGCTCTTTCCTTCTCTTGCAGTCAGAGAAGTATGTGTCTTTGTTAAACTCAATTCTATTTAGTTTATGAACTGATACAAAAAACGACGGCGTCATCAAAACATCAAGATTTTCAATTGAAATTATCACACAACATTCTTTCAACCAATGGAATGTTATATATATATGGAGGATACAACCATCTCAGTACTGCAATCACTCAACTTTTTGTTTTGGTACGGCTCACATGTAACTTGTTCTTGGTCACAGTTTCAGGAACGGCTGTAGAATTGCAACATTTACTTGGAGCTAACTCTGCAGAGAACACTGCTGGGTGACATGAATAGTCATAGTCAATCCATCAATAATACATTAATACTCTTAGTAAAAAAAAGATCATATTTAATTTACAATCTGTTGATATTATGAGAATAGAAAGGTTCAGAACTTTTGTGAAACATTGCTGCATAGTTCAAAAAGTATGTCTTCAGAGATAGACAGGAGGGGTTGAGGGTAGCTGTAGGGTGGGACAGGAAGGGTTGAGGGTAGCTGTAGGGTGGGACAGGAGGGGTTGAGGGTATCTGTAGGGTGGGACAGGAAGGGTTGAGGGTAGCTGTAGGGTGGGACAGGAGGGGTTGAGGGTAGCTGTAGGGTGGGACAGGAGGGGTTGAGGGTATCTGTAGGGTGGGACAGGAAGGGTTGAGGGTAGCTGTAGGGTGGGACAGGAGGGGTTGAGGGTATCTGTAGGGTGGGACAGGAGGGGTTGAGGGTAGCTGTAGGGTGGGACAGGAGGGGTTGAGGGTAGCTGTAGTGTGGGACAGGAGGGGTTGAGGGTAGCTGTAGGGTGGGACAGGAGGGGTTTAGGGTAGCTGTAGGGTGGGACAGGAGGGGTTGAGGGTAGCTGTAGGGTGGGACAGGAGGGGTTGAAGGTAGCTGTAGGGTGGGACAGGAGGGATTGAGGGTAGCTGTAGGGTGGGACGGGAGGGGTTGAAGGTAGCTGTAGGGTGGGACAGGAGGGATTGAGGGTAGCTGTAGGGTGGGACAGGAGGGGTTGAGGGTAGCTGTAGGGTGGGACAGGAGGGGTTGAGGGTAGCTGTAGGGTGGGACAGGAGGAGCTGAGGGTAGCTGTAGGGTGGGACAGGAGGGGTTGAGGGTAGCTGTAGGGTGGGACAGGAGGGGTTGAGGGTATCTGTAGGGTGGGACAGGAAGGGTTGAGGGTAGCTGTAGGGTGGGACAGGAGGGGTTGAGGGTATCTGTAGGGTGGGACAGGAAGGGTTGAGGGTAGCTGTAGGGTGGGACAGGAGGGGTTGAGGGTATCTGTAGGGTGGGACAAGAGGGGTTGAGGGTAGCTGTAGGGTGGGACAGGAGGGGCTGAGGGTAGCTGTAGGGTGGGACAGGAGGGGTTGAGTGTAGCTGTAGGGTGGGACAGGAGGGGTTGAGGGTAGCTGTAGGGTGGGACAGGAGGGGTTGAGGGTAGCTGTAGGGTGGGACAGGAGGGGTTGAGGGTAGCTGTAGGGTGGGACAGGAGGGGTTGAGGGTAGCTGTAGTGTGGGACAGGAGGGGTTGAGGGTAGCTGTAGGGTGGGACAGGAGGGGTTTAGGGTAGCTGTAGGGTGGGACAGGAGGGGTTGAGGGTAGCTGTAGGGTGGGACAGGAGGGGTTGAAGGTAGCTGTAGGGTGGGACAGGAGGGATTGAGGGTAGCTGTAGGGTGGGACAGGAGGGGTTTAGGGTAGCTGTAGGGTGGGACAGGAGGGGTTGAGGGTAGCTGTAGGGTGGGACAGGAGGGGTTGAAGGTAGCTGTAGGGTGGGACAGGAGGGATTGAGGGTAGCTGTAGGGTGGGACGGGAGGGGTTGAAGGTAGCTGTAGGGTGGGACAGGAGGGATTGAGGGTAGCTGTAGGGTGGGACAGGAGGGGTTGAGGGTAGCTGTAGGGTGGGACAGGAGGGGTTGAGGGTAGCTGTAGGGTGGGACAGGAGGGGCTGAGGGTAGCTGTAGGGTGGGACAGGAGGGGTTGAGGGTAGCTGTAGGGTGGGACAGGAGGGGTTGAGGGTATCTGTAGGGTGGGACAGGAAGGGTTGAGGGTAGCTGTAGGGTGGGACAGGAGGGGTTGAGGGTATCTGTAGGGTGGGACAGGAAGGGTTGAGGGTAGCTGTAGGGTGGGACAGGAGGGGTTGAGGGTATCTGTAGGGTGGGACAAGAGGGGTTGAGGGTAGCTGTAGGGTGGGACAGGAGGGGTTGAGGGTAGCTGTAGGGTGGGACAGGAGGGGTTGAGGGTAGCTGTAGGGTGGGACAGGAGGGGTTGAGGGTAGCTGTAGGGTGGGACAGGAGGGGTTGAGGGTAGCTGTAGGGTGGGACAGGAGGGGTTGAGGGTAGCTGTAGGGTGGGACAGGAGGGGTTGATGGTAGTTGTAGTGTGGGACAGGAGGGGTTGAGGGTAGCTGTAGGGTGGGACAGGAGGGGTTTAGGGTAGCTGTAGGGTGGGACAGGAGGGGTTGAGGGTAGCTGTAGGGTGGGACAGGAGGGGTTGAAGGTAGCTGTAGGGTGGGACAGGAGGGATTGAGGGTAGCTGTAGGGTGGGACGGGAGGGGTTGAAGGTAGCTGTAGGGTGGGACAGGAGGGATTGAGGGTAGCTGTAGGGTGGGACAGGAGGGGTTGAGGGTAGCTGTAGGGTGGGACAGGAGGGGTTGAGGGTAGCTGTAGGGTGGGACAGGAGGGGTTGAGGGTAGCTGTAGGGTGGGACAGGAAGGGTTTAGGGTAGCTGTAGGGTGGGACAGGAGGGGTTGAGGGTAGCTGTAGGGTGGGACAGGAGGGGTTGAAGGTAGCTGTAGGGTGGGACAGGAGGGATTGAGGGTAGCTGTAGGGTGGGACAGGAGGGGTTTAGGGTAGCTGTAGGGTGGGACAGGAGGGGTTGAGGGTAGCTGTAGGGTGGGACAGGAGGGGTTGAAGGTAGCTGTAGGGTGGGACAGGAGGGATTGAGGGTAGCTGTAGGGTGGGACGGGAGGGGTTGAAGGTAGCTGTAGGGTGGGACAGGAGGGATTGAGGGTAGCTGTAGGGTGGGACAGGAGGGGTTGAGGGTAGCTGTAGGGTGGGACAGGAGGGGTTGAGGGTAGCTGTAGGGTGGGACAGGAGGGGTTGAGGGTAGCTGTAGGGTGGGACAGGAGGGGTTGAGGGTAGCTGTAGTGTGGGACAGGAGGGGTTGAGGGTAGCTGTAGGGTGGGAGAAAAAAGTAATGTCAAATGTACCGTAAAATATACAGTTGAAGTCGGAAGTTTACATACTTTTATACTGCATATAGTGCACATACTGTATATAGTGCACCTACTGTATATAGTGCACCTACTGTATATATTGCACCTATACAGTGCACCTAATTTATATAGTGCACCTACAGGAAAATAACCTCACACTCAACGTCAACAAAACTAAGGAGATTATTGTGGACTTCAGGAAACAGCAGAGGGAACACCCCCCTATCCACATCGATGGAACAGTAGTGGAGAGGGTAGTAAGTTTTAAGTTCCTCGGCGTACATATCACAGACAAACTGAATTGGTCCACCCACACAGACAGCATCGTGAAGAAGG
This sequence comes from Oncorhynchus mykiss, assembly GCF_013265735.2. Taxonomy (NCBI): domain Eukaryota; kingdom Metazoa; phylum Chordata; class Actinopteri; order Salmoniformes; family Salmonidae; genus Oncorhynchus; species Oncorhynchus mykiss. Next base: position 7,435,427 of record NC_048583.1, on the reverse strand, counting down.
AGCCTCCTCAGGAGGCTGAAGAAATTCGGCTTGTCACCAAAAGCACTCACAAACTTCTACAGATGCACAATCGAGAGCATCCTGGCGGGCTGTATCACCGCCTGGTATGGCAAATGCACCGCCCTCAACCGTAAGGCTCTCCAGAGGGTAGTGAGGTCTGCACAACGCATCACCGGGGGCAAACTACCTGCCCTCCAGGACACCTACACCACCCGATGTCACAGGAAGGCCATAAAGATCATCAAGGACATCAACCACCCGAGCCACTGCCTGTTCACCCCGCTATCATCCAGAAGGCGAGGTCAGTACAGGTGCATCAAAGCTGGGACCGAGAGACTGAAAAACAGCTTCTATCTTTTTTTTTTATTTTTTATTTTTTTTATTTCACCTTTATTTAACCAGGTAGGCTAGTTGAGAACACCTTTATTTAACCAGGTAGGCTAGTTGAGAACACCTTTATTTAACCAGGTAGGCTAGTTGAGAACACCTTTATTTAACCAGGTAGGCTAGTTGAGAACACCTTTATTTAACCAGGTAGGCTAGTTGAGAACACCTTTATTTAACCAGGTAGGCTAGTTGAGAACACCTTTATTTAACCAGGTAGGCTAGTTGAGAACACCTTTATTTAACCAGGTAGGCTAGTTGAGAACACCTTTATTTAACCAGGTAGGCTAGTTGAGAACACCTTTATTTAACCAGGTAGGCTAGTTGAGAACACCTTTATTTAAACAGGTAGGCTAGTTGAGAACAAGTTCTCATTTACAACTGCGACCTGGCCAAGATAAGGCATAGCAGTGTGAACAGACAACACAGAGTTACACATGGAGTAAACAATTAACAAGTCAATAACACATGAGAAAAAAGGGGAGTCTATATATACATTGTGTGCAAAAGGCATGAAGGTAGGCAAATAATTACAATTATGCAGATTAACACTGGAGTGATAAATGATCAGATGGTTATGTAAAGGTAGAAATAGAGATATTGGTGTGCAAAAGAGCAGAAAAATAAATAAATAAAAACAGTATGGGGATGAGGTAGGTGAAAATGGGTGGGCTATTTACCAATAGACTATGTACAGCTGCAGCGATCGGTTAGCTGCTCAGATAGCAGATGTTTGAAGTTGGTGAGGGAGATAAAAGTCTCCAACTTCAGCGATTTTTGCAATTTGTTCCAATCACAGGCAGCAGAGAACTGGAACGAAAGGCGGCCAAATGAGGTGTTGGCTTTAGGGATGATCAGTGAGATACACCTGCTGGAGCGCGTGCTACGGATGGGTGTTGCCATCGTAACCAGTGAACTGAGATAAGGCGGAGCTTTACCTAGCATGGACTTGTAGATGACCTGGAGCCAGTGGGTCTGGCGACGAATATGTAGCGAGGGCCAGCCGACTAGAGCATACAAGTCGCAGTGGTGGGTGGTATAAGGTGCTTTAGTGACAAAACGGATGGCACTGTGATAAACTGCATCCAGTTTGCTGAGTAGAGTGTTGGAAGCAATTTTGTAGATGACATCGCCGAAGTCGAGGATCGGTAGGATAGTCAGTTTTACTAGGGTAAGTTTGGCGGCGTGAGTGAAGGAGGCTTTGTTGCGGAATAGAAAGCCGACTCTTGATTTGATTTTCGATTGGAGATGTTTGATATGGGTCTGGAAGGAGAGTTTAGAGTCTAGCCAGACACCTAGGTACTTATAGATGTCCACATATTCAAGGTCGGAACCATCCAGGGTGGTGATGCTGGTCAGGCGTGCGGGTGCAGGCAGCGAACGGTTGAAAAGCATGCATTTGGTTTTACTAGCGTTTAAGAGCAGTTGGAGGCCACGGAAGGAGTGCTGTATGGCATTGAAGCTCGTTTGGAGGTTAGATAGCACAGTGTCCAAGGACGGGCCGGAAGTATATAGAATGGTGTCGTCTGCGTAGAGGTGGATCAGGGAATCGCCCGCAGCATGAGAGACATCATTGATATATACAGAGAAAAGAGTCGGCCCGAGAATTGAACCCTGTGGCACCCCCATAGAGACTGCCAGAGGACCGGACAGCATGCCCTCCGATTTGACACACTGAACTCTGTCTGCAAAGTAATTGGTGAACCAGGCAAGGCAGTCATCCGAAAAACCGAGGCTACTGAGTCTGCCGATAAGAATACGGTGATTGACAGAGTCGAAAGCCTTGGCAAGGTCTATGAAGACGGCTGCACAGTACTGTCTTTTATCGATGGCGGTTATGATATCGTTTAGTACCTTGAGCGTGGCTGAGGTACACCCGTGACCGGCTCGGAAACCAGATTGCACAGCGGAGAAGGTACGGTGGGATTCAAGATGGTCAGTGATCTGTTTGTTGACTTGGCTTTCGAAGACCTTAGATAGGCAGGGCAGGATGGATATTGGTCTGTAACAGTTCTCAAGGCCATCAGACTGTTAAACAGCCACCACTAACATTGAGTGGCTGCTGCCAACACACTGACACTGACTCAACTCCAGCCACTTTAATAATGGGAATTGATGTGAAATTATGTAAAATATATCACTAGCCACTTTAAACAATGCTACCTAATATAATGTTTACATACCCTACATTATTCATCTCATATGTATATGTATATACTGTACTCTATATCATCTACTGCATCTTTATGTAATACATGTATCACTAGCCGCTTTAACTATGCCACTTTGTTTACATACTCATCTCATATGTATATACTGCACTCAATACCATCTACTGTATCTTGCCTATGCCGCTCTGTACCATCACTCATTCATATATCCTTATGTACATATTCTTTATCCCCTTACACTGTGTACAAGACAGTAGTTTTGGAATTGTTAGTTAGATTACTTGTTGGTTATTACTGCATTGTCGGAACTAGAAGCACAAGCATTTCGCTACACTCGCATTAACATCTGCTAACCATGTGTATGTGACAAATAAAATTTGATTTGATTTTATTTGATTTACTGTATATAGTGCACCTACTGTATATAGTGCACCTACTGTATATAGTGCACCTACTGTATATAGTGTACCTACTGTATATAGTGCACCTACTGTATATAGTGCACCTACTGTATATAGTGTACCTACTGTATATAGTGCACCTACTGTATATAATGCACCTACTGTATATAGTGCACCTACTGTATATAGTGCACCTACTGTATATAGTGTACCTACTGTATATAGTGCACCTACTGTATATAGTGCACCTACTGTATATAGTGTACCTACTGTATATAGTGCACCTACTGTATATAGTGTACCTACTGTATATAGTGCACCTACTGTATATAGTGCACCTACTGTATATAGTGTACCTACTGTATATAGTGCACCTACTGTATATAGTGCACCTACTGTATATAGTGCACCTACTGTATATAGTGTACCTACTGTATATAGTGCACCTACTGTATATAGTGCACCTACTGTATATAGTGCACCTACTGTATATAATGCACCTACTGTATATATTGCACCTACTGTATATAGTGCACCTACTGTTTATAGTGCGCCTACTGTATATAGTGCACCTACTCTATAGTACACCTACTGTATATAGTGCACCTACTGTATATAGTGCACCTACTCTATATAGTGCACCTACTGTATATAGTGCACCTACTGTATATAGTGCACCTACTGTATATAGTGCACCTACTGTATATAGTGCACCTACTGTATATAGTGCACCTATATAGTTTACCTACTGTATATAGTGCACCTACTGTATATAGTGCACCTACTGTATATAGTGCACCTATATAGTTTACCTACTGTATATAGTGCACCTACTGTATATAGTGCACCTATATAGTTTACCTACTGTATATAGTGCACCTACTGTATATAGTGCACCTATATAGTGCACCTGATGTAGATTATCTAATGATAAGCTGTAGACCACACTATTTTCCAGGGGAGTTTTCATCTATACATTTCGTGGGTGTTTATTTACCACCACAGACAGACGCTGGCACTAAGATCACACTCAAGCAGCTGTATAAGAAAATAAGCAAACAGGAAACTGCTCACCCAGAGGCGACGTTCCTAGTGGCCGGGGACTTTACTGCAGGGGAACTTAAATCAGTTTCAATCAACATGTTAAATGTGCATCCAGAGTGGAGAAAAATTCTAAATCATCTGTATTCCACACACAGAGACGCCTACAAAGCCATTGCCCTCCAGTAGCAAATCTGACTTTTATTCTATCCTCCTGATTCCTGCTTACAAGCAAAAATAAAAGCAGGAAGCACCAGTGACTCGGTCTATAAAAAAAGTGGCCAGATGAAGCAGATGCTAAACTACAAGACTGTTTTGCTTTCACAGACTGGAATATGTTCCAGGATTCTTCCGATGGCATTGAGGAGTACATCACATCAGTCACTGGCTTCATCAATAAGTGCATCGAGGACGTCGTCCCCACAGTGACTGTCCGTACATACCCCAACCAGAAGCCATGGATAACAGGCAACATCCGCACTGAGCTAAAGGGTAGAGCTGCCGCTTTCAAGGTGCGGAACTCTAGCCTGGAAGCTTATAAGAAATCCTGCTATGTCCTCCGACGAACCATCAAACAGGCATCAAACAAGATTGAATCATACTTCACCGGCTCCGACACTCGTCTTATGTGGCAGGGCTTGTAGACCATTACAGACAACAACGGGAAGCACAGCTGCGAGCTGCCCAGTGACACAAGCCAACCAGACGAGCTAAATCACTTCTCTGCTCGCTTCGAGGCAAACAACACTTTTCTATTGTTCACCCAATGCCTCTTTTTTACTTAAAAATTACACCTGTTGGTTAGGGCCTGTAAGTAAGCATTTCACTGTCAGGTCTACATCTGTTGGTTAGGGCCTGTAAGTAAGCATTTCACAGTCAGGTCTACATCTGTTGGTTAGGGCCTGTAAGTAAGCATTTCACTGTCAGGTCTACATCTGTTGGTTAGGGCCTGTAAGTAAGCATTTCACTGTCAGGTCTACATCTGTTGGTTAGGGCTTGTAAGTAAGCATTTCACTGTCAGGTCTACATCTGTTGGTTAGGGCCTGTAAGTAAGCATTTCACTGTCAGGTCTACATCTGTTGGTTAGGGCCTGTAAGTAAGCATTTCACTGTCAGGTCTACATCTGTTGGTTAGGGCCTGTAAGTAAGCATTTCACTGTCAGGTCTACATCTGTTGGTTAGGGCCTGTAAGTAAGCATTTCACTGTCAGGTCTACATCTGTTGGTTAGGGCCTGTAAGTAAGCATTTCACTGTCAGGTTTACATCTGTTGGTTAGGGCCTGTAAGTAAGCATTTCACTGTCAGGTTTACATCTGTTGGTTAGGGCCTGTAAGTAAGCATTTCACAGTCAGGTCTACATCTGTTGGTTAGGGCCTGTAAGTAAGCATTTCACTGTCAGGTCTACATCTGTTGGTTAGGGCCTGTAAGTAAGCATTTCACTGTCAGGTTTACATCTGTTGGTTAGGGCCTGTAAGTAAGCATTTCACTGTCAGGTCTACATCTGTTGGTTAGGGCCTGTAAGTAAGTATTTCACTGTCAGGTCTACATCTGTTGGTTAGGGCCTGTAAGTAAGCATTTCACTGTCAGGTTTACATCTGTTGGTTAGGGCCTGTAAGTAAGCATTTCACTGTCAGGTCTACATCTGTTGGTTAGGGCCTGTAAGTAAGCATTTCACTGTCAGGTCTACATCTGTTGGTTAGGGCTTGTAAGTAAGCATTTCACTGTCAGGTCTACATCTGTTGGTTAGGGCCTGTAAGTAAGCATTTCACTGTCAGGTCTACATCTGTTGGTTAGGGCCTGTAAGTAAGCATTTCACTGTCAGGTCTACATCTGTTGGTTAGGGCCTGTAAGTAAGCAATTCACTGTCAGGTCTACATCTGTTGGTTAGGGCCTGTAAGTAAGCATTTCACTGTCAGGTCTACATCTGTTGGTTAGGGCCTGTAAGTAAGCATTTCACTGTCAGGTCTACACCAGTTGGTAAGGGCCTGTAAGTAAGCATTTCACTGTCAGGTCTACTACACCTGTTGTTCTTGGCACACGTGACAAATACAATGACCAGGGCCCATAAGGAATAGGGTCCCATTTGAGACAGAACCCACAACATTGACAGTCAAGGTTACTACAATAAAATGATATGTCGGCAACAACAAATACATTTTTTCCCCCTATTCCTATTAAAGCTAGTTGATTACCGTTTAGATCAGAGAAACTAATTATTACAATCACCATAGCAACTTTTCCGTATGGGTAAACCTCACGACGGAGCAATTTAAACTTCATAATATGAATCATATCCATAACTTCAACACATTCACTATTCTACACAGCGAAAACACACAGGCAGAGTTCCGTAGCTCTAATCACCTGTTGCTATAGTTACAAGGGATTATAAAAACAAAGAGAGTCACACGCTCTCTGTATAGTTACGGGGGGGAAATGAGGTAGAGGAATCTGTGTGTGCAACAGGTGAGGGTGAGGAGTCACTTTGATAGACAAGTCCCTATGGAATGGAAGAGATGGTTACTAGACACGTGTTGATTTCAGATGTTTGACAGGAATACTGTACTCCAGGGATCATCACTAGAGACACATGTTGATTTCAGATGTTTGACAGGAATACTGTACTCCAGGGATCATCACTAGAGACACGTGTTGATTTCAGATGTTTGACAGGAATACTGTACTCCAGGGATCATCACTAGAGACACATGTTGATTTCAGATGTTTGACAGGAATACTGTACTCCAGGGATCATCACTAGAGACACATGTTGATTTCAGATGTTTAACAGGAATACTGTACTCCAGGGATCATCACTAGAGACACATGTTGATTTCAGATGTTTGACAGGAATACTGTACTCCAGGGATCATCACTAGAGACACATGTTGATTTCAGATGTTTAACAGGAATACTGTACTCCAGGGATCATCACTAGAGACACGTGTTGATTTCAGATGATTGACAGGTGTACTATACAGCCAGTGTTTACTGACCAACTGTTCACCCAGGTGGGACCAGTTCACCACACAGTTGTCTATGTGTTTACAAGCTAAATTACAACACACACTTGCAGACACACACACACACACACACACACACACACACACACACACACACACAAAAAACACACACACACACACACACACACACACACACACACAAAAAAACACACACACAAAAATACACACATACACACAAAAATACACACACTCACACACACACACACACAAAAAACACACACACAAAAATACACACACACACACACACACATAAACACACACACATAAACACACACACACACACACACACACACACACACACACAAATACACACACACACACACACACACACATAAACATCACGGTGCAGTGTTGGAACTCCGTGGTCTTCCATATTTAGAAGCAGAGGTCTTAATCGTGTTAGGAAGACAAGGTTCTTCATTATAGAATGTTCTCCTCTTTCGTTCATTTCCTCCCTCTCTTCACCTCCTCCTGTCGCCACGGCGATTACGCTCCCTCCCTCCGTCCTCCGAGGGATGAGAGGATTCACTCACTGAGCTTTGAACATGAAAGGAAGAAGGAAAACAACAAGAAAAACAACAACATCAACATGGAAGGGAAGCGTGAGTCGGTGTGTGTTTGACGGGGGGGGGGGGACAGTTTGTGTGTGTGTGCACATTTTAAGGATAAGGGTTGAAAGGAGATATTATAATTTTCTCCCACACCTATTCATATCCATTTCTTAAAATATATATATATATATGTATATTTGCCTGTTATTTTTCATTCATCTGTAAAACCTGTCTGGAGGTAAAGAGCTAGAGAATTGATTTCTGACACTGGGTGCGTTTCAAATGATACTCTATTACCTTTGCAGGACACTCATTTCCAGCAGGACCCATAGTGCTTTGTGGCAAAAGTGAATCACTTTATAGGGTATCAGGTGCCATTTGGGAACTGAAGGAGACAGTAGAGGAGGAGGAGAGGAAGGAGAGGAGGAGGAGAGGATAGTGGAGAGAAAGAGCGTGCGAGAGAGAAAGAGAACGAGAGACAGATAGAGAGCATGAGAGAGAGAGTGAGAGAGTGAGAGAGAGAGAGAGAGAGAGAGAGAGAGAGAGAGAGAGAGAGCGAGAGAGAGAAAGAGAAAGAGACATCGAGAGAGTCGGCTGTTAATCACGAGGCTCCATTCAGAATGACAGATCTTTGATTTTCCTCTGCCTCTGTCACTGTAATTTATCCCAAACCCCTTTAGTCCAGCCAAACACTAAACACAATGCAGAGCATGCTACCCAGACAGCGTAGCTCACCGTGAATGGAGGGCTAGTTTTAAAGGCCAGAAGACATTTCAATAGCAGACACATTACCACTGTCAAGACCTTGCTACAGAGAGTCATTTACTACGGTGGCCAGGAGGGGCCAGTACAGTTGGAGATTTACTGGGGGCATCAGTCTCACAGCTTTCCCTGTTGACATCTCACACACACAGACACACACACACACATGCACACGCACACGCACACACACACACGCACACACACACACACACACACAGTTTTAAGATGAGTCAACAATCTAAGTACGGCAGACAGTCATCATCACTCCAACAACAACAACAGAAGCAACATCAAACTGTTTAAAATAAACTCCTTTCATTATCTCCAAACTCCCATGAATACCACGTTTAAACAGATAACTTAGCAACCATTATCTCTATCTGTCAACTGTTTAAAAGGAGAGGATGAAACGTAAGTAACTGTTCATGACAATGTACAGTATTTTATTGTGTTGTTGATCATTGGATTCAGGCTCACTCACTCAGCCATCCCTGTGGTTCCAGCTGGCAGCAACAAAGGCTCTCCACCTATGTTGGTCTCTGCCCACCTCCTCCACTGTGCTCCAGCTCTGTTGGTCTCTGCCTACCTTCTCCACTGTGCTCCAGCTCTGTTGGTCTCCGCATACCTCCTCCACCGTGTTCAAACTCTGTTAGTCTCCGCCCACCTCCTCCACTGTGTTCCAGCTCTGTTAGTCTCCGCCCACCTCCTCCACCGTGCTCCAGCTCTGTTAGTCTCCGCCCACCTCCTCCACTGTGCTCCAGCTCTGTTAGTCTCTGCCCACCTCCTCCACCGTGCTCCAGCTCTGTTGGTCTCCGCCCACCTCCTCCACCGTGCTCCAGCTCTGTTAGTCTCCGCCCACCTCCTCCACCATGCTCCAGCTCTGTTAGTCTCTGCCCACCTCCTCCACCATGCTCCAGCTCTAATGATGCAGTTGGAGATCAGACTCCATCCACCATGTTGTCTTGAGCTTCGCCCTGTTGCACCTGTACTCTTTCTTAGAACGCGGCCAATCTAACTCCAGCCTTGCATCTTCAGTATTGTATTCACAGGCACATCAACTGAAATAAAAAGCAAAATGGTAGGTTTGTTAGGTTTTCAAGTGGTAGTTTATCCATGTCTGCCCATTTAGCAAATGTAATGTAATGGTTGTGTGAGTTCTGAGGTAACTCGTGGTCTATATGCATGGAAGCATGTAGGATATGGTTCAGGACTACACACCTCATCACCTGACATGTTGTGCCATCATTCTACCAAACACCGCTGACCTGAGGGTTGTCGACACACAATTACTACTACTACTACTATAATGGTCCACAATAACCGTCTACAGTACGACGCTACTTTATGGTGCCAACATCGAGTTTAAAAGTGTCTTGTTGAGATGACAACTGAGTTGTACCTCTCAGTAACTTTCCCCTGAACTGAGTTCCCCCACAACATCAAAGACATCTCATTTTCCCTTATCCTCTCTGGGAAATAACAAACAAATCAAATTCATCTTTGTAGACAGGGCATGCATGGCACCCTATTCCCTTTCTAGTGCACTTCTTTTGATGGGCTATGGTCAGAAGTAGTGTGCTGTATAGGGATTAAGGTGCCATTTGGGATGCATTAAAAAAATAAGAAAGAAAAAGAAAATGAAGTGAAGTGAAGAACAAAGCGTCATGACAACGAAGCATCATGACAACGAGCACAAAGAGCCATGGCAACGAAGCATCATGACAACGGGCACAAAGCGTCACGACAACGACGGAATATATAGTTTCTGCCACATTGTCATTTTCATATTTTCCCAACGATTACACCAAAAGTGCATCGAACGGAGAAATGTACTCCGCTGCACCTTCCGGGCGGGAGCACATTGGAGGGACTTCACACACATAGCAATTAACACAAATTATGTCCTCTGTTGTGTGAAATAACTGGTAGTGAAAATCACAGAGCGTCGATGGGATGGAGGTGGATCAGGAAATCAGTTAAGATTGTGTTCAGCAAACTGAACAGGAAAATGACAGTGTGGGAAGGATCTAATTCTACAACAAAGTAACTGTTTCATGACCAAGCACAGTCGCATGTTTATACAGTTAGAAGATAGAACTAGTGAAAGACCTGTTCTGTGGGGGGGGGGGGGGGGGGGGGGCAGCCATATTGGAATCTAATGCCTCTTCTCTCCTCAGTTAGTGTTTGTTTGTGCAGGTATCTGAGAGTAATTGGCAAAACATAATCTAATTCAAGTGAGGTCGTTGTCTGTCAATATGTCTGACAGCCAATTGCTTCCCATTCAAGTAAATTGTTATTAAGTGTCTATCTTTCCCCAGGTCAAATTAACTGACTGAGAGAGAGAGAAACAGCAGAGAGAGAGAAACAGGAGAGAGAGAGAAACAGGAGAGAGAGAGAAACAGGAGAGAGAGAGAAACAGGAGAGAGAGAGAAACAGGAGAGAGAGAAACAGGAGAGAGAGAGAAACAGAAGAGAGAGAGAGAAACAGCAGAGAGAGAGAAACAGGAGAGAGAGAGAAACAGGAGAGAGAAACAGCAGAGAGAGAGAGAGAAACAGGAGAGAGAGAAACAGGAGAGAGAAACAGCATAGAGAGAGAGAGAAACAGGAGAGAGAGAGACACAGCAGAGAGAGAAACAGGAGAGAGAGAAACAGGAGAGAGAAACAGCAGAGAGAGAGAGAAACAGGAGAGAGAGAGAAACAGCATAGAGAGAGAAACAGGAGAGAGAGAGAAACATGATAGAGAGAAACAGGAGAGAGGGAAACAGAAGAGAGAGAGAGAAAAAGGAGAGAGAGAGAGAAACAGGAGAGAGAGAAACAGGAGAGAGAGAAACAGGAGAGAGAGAGAGAAACAGGAGAGAGAGAAACAGGAGAGAGAGAGAAACAGGAGAGAGAAAGAAACAGAAGAGAGAAAGAAACAGAAGAGAGAGAGAAACAGGAGAGAGAGAGAAAAAGAGAGAGAGGGAGAAACAGGAGAGAGAGAGAAATAGAAGAGAGAGAAACAGGAGAGAGAGAAACAGGAGAGAGAGAGAGAAACAGGAGAGAGAGAGAGAAACAGGAGAGAGAGAGAAACAGGAAAGAGAGAAACAGTAGAGAGAGAGAAACAGGAGAGAGAGAGACACGGGAGAGAGAGAGAAACAGGAGAGAGAGAGACACGGGAGAGAGAGAAACAGGAGAGAGAGAGAAACAGGAGAGAGAGAGAAACAGGAGAGAGAGAAACAGGGGAGAGAGAAACATGAGAGAGAGAGAAACAGGAGAGAGAGAAACAGGAGGGAGAGAGAAACAGGAGAGAGAGAGAAACAGGAGAGAGAGAGAAACAGGAGAGAGAGAGAAACAGGAGAGAGAGAGAAACAGGAAAGAGAGAGAAACAGCAGAGAGAGAGAGAAACAGAAAAGAGATAAACAGAAGAGAGAGAGAGAAACAGGAGAGAGAGAAACAGGAGAGAGAGAGAAATAGAAGAGAGAGAAACAGGAGAGAGAGAGAAACAGGAGAGTGAGAGAAACAGGAGAGAGAGAGAAACTGGAGAGAGAGAGAGAAACAGGAGAGAGAGAGAAACAGGAGAGAGAGAAACATGAGAGAGAGAGAAACAGAAGAGAGAGAGAGAAACAGCAGAGAGAGAGAAACAGGAGAGAGAGAGAAACAGGAGAGAGAAACAGCAGAGAGAGAGAGAGAAACAGGAGAGAGAGAAACAGGAGAGAGAAACAGCATAGAGAAAGAGAGAGACAGGAGAGAGAGAGAGACACAGCAGAGAGAGAAACAGGAGAGAGAGAAACAGGAGAGAGAAACAGCAGAGAGAGAGAGAAACAGGAGAGAGAGAGAAACAGCAGAGTGAGAGAAACAGGAGAGAGAGAGAGAAACAGAAGGGAGAGAAACAGGAGAGAGAGAGAAACAGGAGAGAGAGAGAAACATGATAGAGAGAAACAGGAGAGAGGGAAACAGAAGAGAGAGAGAAACAGGAGAGAGAGAAACAGGAGAGAGAAAGAAACAGAAGAGAGAGAGAAACAGGAGAGAGAGAGAAACACGAGAGAGAAAGAAACATAAGAGAGAGAGAAACAGGAGAGAGAGAGAAACAGGAGAGAGAGGGAGAAACAGGAGAGAGAGAGAAATAGAAGAGAGAGAAACAGGAGAGAGAGAGACAGGAGAGAGAAAGAAACAGAAGAGAGAGAGAAACAGGAGAGAGAGAGAGAAACAGGAGAGAGAGAGAGAAACAGGAGAGAGAGAGAAACAGCAGAGTGAGAGAAACAGGAGAGAGAGAGAGAAACAGAAGGGAGAGAAACAGGAGAGAGAGAGAAACAGGAGAGAGAGAGAAACATGATAGAGAGAAACAGGAGAGAGGGAAACAGAAGAGAGAGAGAAACAGGAGAGAGAGAAACAGGAGAGAGAAAGAAACAGAAGAGAGAGAGAAACAGGAGAGAGAGAGAAACACGAGAGAGAAAGAAACATAAGAGAGAGAGAAACAGGAGAGAGAGAGAAACAGGAGAGAGAGAGAGAAACAGGAGAGAGAGAAACAGGAGAGAGAGATAAATAGAAGAGAGAGAAACAGGAGAGAGAGAGAAACAGGAAAGAGAGAAACAGTAGAGAGAGAGAAACAGGAGAGAGAGAGAAACAGGAGAGAGAGAAACAGGAAAGAGAGAGAAACAGGAGAGAGAGAGAAAAACATGAGAGAGAGAAACAGGAGAGAAAGAGAAACGGGAGAGAGAGAGAAACAGGAGAGAGAGAAACAGGAGAGAGAGAAACAGGAGAGAGAGAAACATGAGAGAGAGAGAGAGAGAAACAGGAGAGAGAGAAACAGGAGGGAGAGAGAAACAGGAGAGAGAGAGAAACAGGAGAGAGAGAGAAACAGGAGAGAGAGAGAAACAGGAGAGAGAGAGAGAAACAGAAGAGAGATAAACAGAAGAGAGAGAGAGAAACAGGAGAGAGAGAGAAACAGGGGAGAGAGAAACAGGAGAGAGAGAGAAATTGAAGAGAGAGAAACAGGAGAGAGAGAGAAACAGGAGAGAGAGAAACAGTAGAGAGAGAGAGAAACAGGAGAGAGAGAGAAACAGGAGAGAGAGAGAAACAGGAGAGAGAGAGAAACAGGAGAGAGAGAGAAACAGGAGAGAGAGAAACAGGAGAGAGAAATAGAAGGGAGAGAAACAGGAGAGAGAGAGAAACAGGAGAGAGAGAAAAAGTAGAGAGAGAGAAACAGGAGAGAGAGAAACAGGAGAGAGAGAGAGAGAGAGAGAGACAGGAGAGAGAGAAACAGGAGAGAGAAACAGCAGAGAGAGAGAAACAGCAGAGAGAGAGAAACAGGAGAGAGAGAGAAACAGGAGAGAGAGAGAGAAACAGGAGAGAGAGAAACAGGAGAGAGAGAAACAGGAGAGAGAGAAACAGCAGAGAGAGAGAAACAGGAGAGAGAGAAACAGGAGAGAGAGAGAGAAACAGGAGAGAGAGAGAAACAGGAAAGAGAGAGAAACAGGAAAGAGAGAGAGAGAAACAGGAGAGAGAGAGAAACAGGAGAGAGAGAGATGATTGTAGGCAGCCTGGTCAACAGAGTAGCAGAGAGGGCCTATGAGCGGTTCCCCAACTCCCACATCACCATCTCCACTATGCTGCCCCGCATATACTTTCATCCCTGTACCATTCAGAAACTCAACGCTGACATCCCGAACGTACACGTTGCTCACCACCCAACAATCACCCCAGAGCATCTGCACGACCACTCCCACCTGCGGAAGCAGACAGTAGAGATGTTTGCCAAGTCTCTAAAGGACGTGGCACTTGGTAGACAAACACGCCATACCGCACTGGACAGAGGACCACCCAGAGACACCTACCAGACCACTGCACCACCAAGGAGCCCCAGGCCCCTTCAACACCACACCATACCCAGCGCACCCCACAGGCCCCGCAAACCACCAGAGTATCACCACTTCCATCGGCTTAGCCAGACCGGACCTGGCCCAGCCTACTACCTCGCACCAGACCACCACCCTACCAGACCAGAGAGGAAGCCCCACGTCCCAAAACTGGCCCTCCTCCAGTCCACAGGGCCCAACAGCAGGACCAGCGCAGCTATGCAGAGGTCGTCAGAGGACAGGAGAACCCTGTAGGATTGAGTGAGATTAAACAGCCCCTCCAATACATCTGCACTAAACACCCATGGACGCACGTACACCACACACACACACACACACACACACACACACACACTGTACTAGATTTTACTTGTTCAATGAATAGGAATATACAGTGGGGAGAACAAGTATTTGATCACTGCCAATTTTGCAGGTTTTCCTACTTACAGTGCCTTGCGAAAGTATTCGGCCCCCTTGAACTTTGCGACCTTTTGCCACATTTCAGGCTTCAAACATAAAGATATAAAACTGTATTTATTTGTGAAGAATCAACAACAAGTGGGACACAATCATGAAGTGGAACGACATTTATTGGATATTTCAAACTTTTTTAACAAATCAAAAACTGATAAATTGGGCGTGCAAAATTATTCAGCCCCCTTAAGTTAATACTTTGTAGCGCCACCTTTTGCTGCGAGTAATCGCTGTAAGTCGCTTGGGGTATGTCTCTATCAGTTTTGCACATCGAGAGACTGAATTTTTTTCCCATTCCTCCTTGCAAAACAGCTCGAGCTCAGTGAGGTTGGATGGAGAGCATTTGTAACCGGCAGTTTTCAGTTCTTTCCACAGATTCTCGATTGGATTCAGGTCTGGACTTTGACTTGGCCATTCTAACACCTGGATATGTTTATTTTTGAACCATTCCATTGTAGATTTTGCTTTATGTTTTGGATCATTGTCTTGTTGGAAGACAAATCTCCGTCCCAGTCTCAGGTCTTTTGCAGACTCCATCAGGTTTTCTTCCAGAATGGTCCTGTATTTGGCTCCATCCATCTTCCCATCAATTTTAACCATCTTCCCTGTCCCTGCTGAAGAAAAGCAGGCCCAAACCATGATGCTGCCACCACCATGTTTGACAGTGGGGATGGTGTGTTCAGCTGTGTTGCTTTTACGCCAAACATAACGTTTTGCATTGTTGCCAAAAAGTTCAATTTTGGTTTCATCTGACCAGAGCACCTTCTTCCACATGTTTTGTGTGTCTCCCAGGTGGCTTGTGGCAAACTTTAAACGACACTTTTTATGGATATCTTTAAGAAATGGCTTTCTTCTTGCCACTCTTCCATAAAGGCCAGATTTGTGCAATATACGACTGATTGTTGTCCTATGGACAGAGTCTCCCACCTCAGCTGTAGATCTCTGCAGTTCATCCAGAGTGATCATGGGCCTCTTGGCTGCATCTCTGATCAGTCTTCTCCTTGTATGAGCTGAAAGTTTAGAGGGACGGCCAGGTCTTGGTAGATTTGCAGTGGTCTGATACTCCTTCCATTTCAAAATGATCGCTTGCACAGTGCTCCTTGGGATGTTTAAAGCTTGGGAAATCTTTTTGTATCCAAATCCGGCTTTAAACTTCTTCACAACAGTATCTCGGACCTGCCTGGTGTGTTCCTTGTTCTTCATGATGCTCTCTGCGCTTTTAACGGACCTCTGAGACTATCACAGTGCAGGTGCATTTATACGGAGACTTGATTACACACAGGTGGATTGTATTTATCATCATTAGTCATTTAGGTCAACATTGGATCATTCAGAGATCCTCACTGAACTTCTGGAGAGAGTTTGCTGCACTGAAAGTAAAGGGGCTGAATAATTTTGCACGCCCAATTTTTCAGTTTTTGATTTGTTAAAAAAGTTTGAAATATCCAATAAATGTCGTTCCACTTCATGATTGTGTCCCACTTGTTGTTGATTCTTCACAAAAAAATACAGTTTTATATCTTTATGTTTGAAGCCTGAAATGTGGCAAAAGTTCGCAAAGTTCAAGGGGGCCGAATACTTTCGCAAGGCACTGTACAAAGCATGTAGAGGTCTGTAATGTTTATCCTAGGTACACTTCAACTGTGAGAGACGGAATCTAAAACAAAAATCCAGAAAATCACATTGTATGATTTTTAATTAATTAATTTGCATTTTATTGCATGACATAATAAAACCTCAAACTAGAGGAATTAAGTTTTGGAAACATCTAAAATACAGTGACCCCCTCTCATATCATTACCAAGCCCTGCACCGCCAAGAGCTGAGCAAAGAAAAGAGTCCCCTCATCCAGCTGGTCCTGGGGCTGAGTTCACAAACCTGTTCTACTAACACACTGAAGCCTCAGGACCAGAACATCCAATCAATCAGGATAAACCAAATTACAACACAGTCAAAACAAAACTATATTACTTATTGGGAAACACAAACACAAGCACAAAGCAAAATGCAGTGCTATCTGGCCCTAAATCGACAGTACACCGTGGCTAAATATTTGACCATGGTTACTGATCAAAACCTTAGAAAAACCTTGATAAAGTACAGGATCAGTGAGCACAGCCTTACCATTGAGAAGGGTAGACACAGGAAAACCTGGCTCCCTGTAGAGGAAAGGCTGTGCAACCACTGCACAACAACAGAACCTGAGACGGAGCTGCATTTCCTGACAAAATGTAAAAGATTTAAAACAATTAGAGAGTGTCATCTTCCCAATTTTAAAACCCTTATTCAATGTTTCAAAGACCTCTCTGATGAGGATAGGCTATTGGGGGAGGACGCAGAGAGCTGTGGGTTGGCAGCGCACTACATTGCTGCCTGCCATAAGTTGAGGGACAGTGTCTGACAGACCAATCAACCTGCACATGTCCTCTACTGTATACTTATTGTTATTGTTGAATGTATGGTTATTTTGACCCTTGGTTACTGTTGTTACTGTTGTCCCGTTGACCATTTTGATTCTCATTTTGATTTATTTTTATATCGTAAATATCCTAAATAAGCTTTGGCAATATGTACATTGTTACGTCATGCCAATAAAGTGAATTGAATTGGAATTATATTAAGAGGAGGGCAGAGACAGAGAGAGAGAGAGAGATGGAGAGAGAGAGACAGAGAGAGAGAGAGAGAGAGAGAGAGAGATGGAGAGAGAGAAGAAGATGAAGCATGCCCCCCCATGAATCAGTAGAGATGAGTTCCTCCCAGTTCTTTCCGGTAATGCTTTATGTTCTATATATTATATTATAATAATGAATCATATCGCATCCCCAATGGCACCCTTTTCCCTATTTAGTGCACTACTTTAGACCAGAGTTGGCACCCTATTCCTTATTTAGTGCACTACTTTAGACCAGAGTAGGCACCCTATTCCCTATTTAGTTCATTACTTTAGACCCTTCGTCACCCTATTCCCTATTTAGTGCACTACTTTAGACCATAGTTGGCACCCTATTCCCTATTTAGTGCACTACTTTAGACCAGAGTTGGCACCCTATTCCCTATTTAGTGCACTACTTTAGACCAGAGTTGGCACCCTATTCCCTATTTAGTTCATTACTTTAGACCCTTCGTCACCCTATTCCCTATTTAGTGCACTACTTTAGACCAGAGTTGGCACCCTATTCCCTATTTAATGCACTACTTTTAATCAGGGCCCATACGGTTTTGGTCAAAAGTAGAGAACTATATAAGGAATAGTGTGCCATTGGGGAGGCAGCCCCACAGAGATGAGAGGAGGAAGGGAGCAGGTGGATGACCATGACTATCTACTACCAAGTGATGGGGCTTTCCTTTATATGAAGGGCTTTATTATTTTAACAGAAACAGCAGACCTACTACCAAGTGATGGGGCTTTCCTTTATATGAAGGGCTTTATTATTTTAACAGAAACAGCAGACCTACTACCAAGTGATGGGGCTTTCCTTTATATGAAGGGCTTTATTATTTTAACAGAAACAACAGACCTACTACCAAGTGATGGGGCTTTCCTTTATATGAAGGGCTTTATTATTTTAACAGAAACAGCAGACCTACTACCAAGTGATGGGGCTTTCCTTTTAACAGAAACAGCAGACCTACTAGCAAGTGATGGGGCTTTCCTTTTAACAGAAACAGGAGACCTACTACCACGTGATGGGGCTTTCCTTTTAACAGAAACAGCAGTCCTACTACCAAGTGAAGGGGCTTTCCTTTTAACAGAAATAGCAGACCTACTACCAAGTGATGGGGCTTTCCTTTTAACAGAAACAGGAGACCTACTACCAAGTGATGGGGCTTTCCTTTTAACAGAAACAGCAGACCTACTACCAAGTGAAGGGGCTTTCCTTTTAACAGAAACAGCAGACCTACTACCAAGTGAAGGGGCTTTCATTTATATGAAGAGCTTTATTATTTTATCAGAAACAGCAGGGGCAGATTAGGACACACAGTTGAAGTTGGAAGTTTACATTCACCGTAGCAAAATACATTTAAACAGAGTTTTTCACAACTCGTGACATTTAATCCTGGTAAAAATGGCCTTTCTTAGGTCAATTAGGATCACCACTTTATTTTAAGAATGTGAAATGTCAGAATAATAGTAGAGAGAATGATTTATTTCAAATTTCATCACATTCCCAGTGGGTCAGAAGTTTACCTACACTCAATTAGGATTTGGAAGCATTGCCTTTAAATGGTTTAATTTGGGTCAAATGTTTCGGGTAGCTTTTCATAACCTTCCCACAATAAGTTGGGTGAATTTTGTCCCATTCCTCCTGACAGAGCTGGTGTACCCGAGTCAGGTTTGTAGGCCTCCTTGCTAGCACACGCTTTTTCAGTTCTGCCCACAAATGTTCTATAGGATTGAGGTCAGGGCATTGGGGTCAGGGCAACTTTGGAAGTATGCTTGGGGGTCATTGTCCATTTGGAAGACCCATTTGTGACTAAGCTTTAACTTCCTGATGGATTTCTTGAGATGTTGCTTCAATCATCATTTGCCTCGCTCATGAAGCCATCTATTTTGTGAAGTGCACCAGTCCCTGCTGCGGCAAAGCACCCCCACAACATGATGCTGCCACCCCCGTGCTTCACGGTTTGGATGTTGTTTTTCAGCTTGCAAGCCTCCCCTTTTTCCTCCAAACATAACGATGCTCATTATGGCCAAACAATTCTATTTTTGTTTTCATCAGACCAGAGGACATTTCTCCAAAGAGTACGATCTATGTCCCCATGTGCAGTTGCAAACCATAGTCTGCTTTTTTAATGCGGTTTTGGAGCAAGCTTCTTCCTTGCTGAGCGACCTTTCAGGTTGTGTCGATATAGGACTTGTTTTACTGTGGATATAGATAATTTTATACCTGTTTCCTCCAGCATCTTCACAAGGTCCTTTGCTGTTGTTCTGGGATTGATTTGCACTTTTCGCACCAAAGTACGTTGCCAAGTTTTGAGAATGACACAAATTTTAATTTCAACAAAGTTTACTGCTTCAGTGTCTTTAGATATTTTTGTCATATGTTACTGTGGAATACTGAAGTATAAATATAAGCATTTCATAAGTGTTAAAGGATTTTACTGACAATTACAGGGAGTTGATGCAAAGAGTCAATATTTCCAGTGTTGACCATTCTTTTTCATGAACTCTGCAATCCACCCTGGCATGCTGTCAATTCAATTCTGGTCCACATCCTGACTGATGGCAGCCCTTTCTTGCATGTGGGATTTTGCTTGTCCACCCGCCTCTTGAGGATTGACCACATGTTCCTGGCCATGGACCCAAAATATTGATGTTTTGTTCCCTGAGCCACTTAGTTATCAATTTTGCATTATGGCAAGGTGCTCCATCATGCTGGAAAAGGCATTGTTCATCACCAAACTTTTCCTGGATGGTTGGGAGAAGTTGCTCTCGGAGGATGTGTTGGTATCATTCTTTATTCATGGCTGTGTTCTTAGGCAAAATTGTGAGTGAGCCTCTCTCACTTGGCTGAGAGGCAACCCCATATATGAATGGTCTCAGGATGCTTTACTGCATGACACAGGACTGATGGTAGCGCTCACCATGTCTTCTCCGGACAAGCTTTATTCTGGATGCCCCAAACAATCGGAAAGGGGATTCATCAGAGAAAATGACTTTACCCCAGTCCTCAGCAGTCCAATCCCTGTACCTTTTGCAGAATATCAGTCTGTCCCTGAAGTTTTTCCTGGAGAGTAGTGGCTTCTTTGCTGCCCTTCTTGACACCAGGCCATCCTCCAAAGTATTCGCCTCACTGTGCGTGCAGATGCACTCACACCTGCCTGCTGCCATTCCTGATCCCACAGCTGAATCAACTTTAGGGGACGGTCCTGGCGCTTGGGCACCCTGAAGCCTTCTTCACAACAATTGAACTGCTCTCCTTGAAGTTCTTGATGATCCGATAAATGGTTGATATAGGTTGCAATCTTACTGGCAGCAATATCCTTGCCTGTGAATGTAACGCTTGTTGTTGGAAGGATGGTCGGACCAAGATGCAGTGTGTGGTAGGGTAATCATTTTTTATTTATGATAATCAGCACAAAAAAACAAGAAAAAGTAGTAAACAAAACATTCAGCTTTGTAGGGCTAAAAAGCAACAATACAAAAACAAGATCCCACAAACAACAGGTGGAAAAGGCTGCCTAAATATGATCCCCAATCAGAGACAATGATAGACAGCTGCCTCTGATTGGGAAACATACCAGGCCAACATAGAAAATACAATATTAGACTACCCACCCTATTCACACCCTGACCTAACCAAAATAGAGAATAAAAACGCACTCTAAGGTCAGGGCGCATCTAGCCTCGTTGGCGGGACGTAAACCCCACTCCACTCGCGGATCCCTCCGCTTCTGTGGAACCGGACCGTGGATCGTTGTCAGAGGAACCAGACCGTAGATCGTCGCCGGGGACTGGTCCATGGATTGTCGCCGGAGGAAACAGACCGTGGATCTTAGTCGGAGGCTCCGGACCGTGAATCGTCGCCAGAGACTCCGGACCGTGGACCTACGATAGTCAGTAAGTTTATTTACGAGAGCGTGCTGCTCTGTTGTACAAGACAATTCATTTATAAGACAATTCATTTACAATACTCATCAAGACAATTAATTTACAATTTATACTGTCTTCTCACCCACACTAACATATGCACACACATTCACACTAACATATGCACACACATTTCCTGCTACCGAGCCGACAAAGAGTAGGGGATTCCGTGAGACTTACTCCCCCTCCTCCCTCTAGATAGGGAGACTCTGGGAAGTACCCTCAGTAGCCCCAGCCAAGGTCGGCACTGACTCTTGCTCAGATAGAACGTTCTGGTCTGTTCTTAAGATACTACTATAGACATATTGTACAGACTATGGCTATACATAATTCGAATCAATTTCATACGATTATATGGCTTCAGTGTGGAATATTCTAGTCATTCATATAAATTCCATCAACAAGCTGGCACAACGCTTTCTGGACAAATGACCACCTTCGCACGGCAAGTGCGGGGGGGGGGGGGGTGGCATAGAACGCACTGGGCTGTGAAAGTGCACTGGGGACACAGTGCGTAGAGCCGGCGCAGGATGTACTGGACCCTGGAGGCATACTGGAGACCAGGAGTGCTGAGCCGGCCCAACCCGTCCTGGACAGATACCCACTTTAGCACGACAAGTGCGAGGAGCTGGTACAGAACGCACCGGGCTGTGGAGGCGCACTGGAGACACGGTGCGTAGAACTGGAAAACATGGCACCTGAACGGTGACCAACTCCACATGGTGAGTACAGGGAGTTGGTTCTGGTTCCCACCTTGGCTCCGCCAACCACCCCGTCGTCATCCCTGCTCCCCCCCCCCCCCCCCCCCCCCCCCCAAATTGTTTTGAGGCTGCCTCTCGGGCTTCCGTCGTGGCCGCGAACCCCGGTGTTGTCGTTGTTGTTCCCTCGCTGCCTCCGTCTGCTGCCATGGAAAACGATTCTTTCCGGCCAGGATTTCCTCCCACGTCCAGGATCTCTTCCCATCCAATATATGTCTGCTCCTCCTGGGCACGCTGCTTGGTCCTGGGGTGGTGGGATCTTCTGTAATGCTCATTGTTGGAAGGATGTTCGGACCAAGATGCAGCGTGAGGTAGCTTAATAATTTTTTATTTATGATAACCGTCACAAAACAAGAAAGAGTAACAAACTAAACATACAGCTTTGTAGGGCTAAAAAGCAACAATACAAAAACAAGATCCCACAAACAACAGGTGGGAAAAGGCTGCCTAAATATGATCCCCAATCAGAGACATTGATAGACAGCTGCCTCTTATTGGGAACCATAACAGGCTAACATAGAAAATAAAAAACTAGACTACCCACCCTAGTCACACCCAGACCTATCCGAAATAGAGAATAAAAATGCTCTCTAAGGTCAGGGCGTGACAGTGAAGCCCTTTTTGTGCAAAGCAATGATGATGGCACATGTTTCCTTGCAGGTAACCATGGTTGACAGAGGAAGAACAATGATTCCAAACACCACCCTCCTTTTGAAGCTTCCAGTCTGTTATTTGAACTCAATCAGCATGACAGAGTGATCTCCAGCCTTGTCCTCGTCAACACTCACACCTGTGTTATCGAGAGAATCACTGACATGATGCCAGCTGGTCCTTTTGTGGTAGGGTTGGAATGCAGTGGAAATGTTTTTTGGGCTTCAGTTAATTTGCATGGCAAAGAGGATTGCAATTACAATTAATTGCAATTCATCTGATCACTCTTCATAACATTCTGGATGATATGCAAATTGCCATCATACAAACTGAGGCAGCAGACTTTGTGAAAATTACATTTTTGTCGTTCTCAAAACTTTTGGCCACGACTGTACACCTCCAATTGACTCAAATGATGTCAATTAGCCTATCAGAAGGCACAGTCAACTTAGTGTATGTAAACTTCTGACCCACTGGAAATGTGATACAGTGAATTATAAGTGAAATAATCTGCCTGTAAACAATTGTTTTAAAAATTACTTGTGTCATGCACAAAGTAGATGTACAAAACTATAGTTTGTTAACAAGAAATATGTGGAGTGGTTGAAAAAACGAGTTTTAACGACTCCAACCTACGTGAATGTAATCTTCCCACTTCAACTGTCTGTAGAGGAATAACATAGAGATGGTGTGGGTGGGTCTGTGGAAGTGAACTGGAAGAGACGACAAACACCCCCCCCCCCCACACAGACCACACACACAGCCCACCTACACACACACAGCCGCACACACACACCCCACCCACACACACAGCCCACCTACACACACAGCCGCACACACAAACACACCCCGCCCACACACACACCCCACCCATACACACACACCCCACCCACACACACAGCCCACCTGCACACACACAGCCTCACACACACACACAGCCGCACACATACCCCCCCACCCACACACACACACACACACACACACACACACACAAACACACACACACACACACACACACACACACACACACACACACACACACACACACACACACACACACACACACACCCACCCACCAATGGTTCTGCTGCTTGACCTACCATTGTGATTTCTCCACCTCTTCCTAACTATTATTAAACAGAACGTTCTTCTACATTTTCCATGCAGTCTTTAAACGTAATTAAGGTCCAATTAGAGTTGATTAAAGAAAACCACTTTATTCCCAAGGTCATTATGGGCTGACAGAGGCTTTAGCTGCTTCCCAATTGGCACCCTAGTCCGTATTTAGTGCTAGCCTTTTGACCAGGGCCCATAGGGACACCGTAGCGGCGCCCATAAGGCTCTGCTCTAATGTAATGCACTATGTAGGGAATATAAGGTGTGATTTGGGACGCGTCCTTTAAAACAGCCAGGCCGGCCCACTCCCTCTAACTCTCTCGAACACTAATTATGACTCTCTGACACACACACACTTACATGTGCACATGCACGCACACATGTATACACACACACACACACACACACACACACACACACACACACACACACACACACACACACACACACACACACACACACACACATATATACAAATGCACACGTGTACACACTCACACACACACACACACACTACTAAATCAGTGGACATTTACAGTCTTTGATCATGATAATAAAAATACCCAGAGTTCATCCTCATCCTGCTCATTACCATGGTGATGGATAATTGACATTGGTGTTTCATTGTTTAGGGCAAATGAACAAATTAATGAATACATGGATGAATACATGGATGAATACATGGATGAATATATGGATGAATATATGAATGAATACATGGATGAATACATGAATGAATATATGAATGAATACATGGATGAATATATGAATGAATACATGGATGAATATATGGATGAATATATGAATGAATACATGGATGAATACATTAATGAATATATGAATGAATACATGGATATATGGAGGAATACATGGATGAATACGTGGATATATGGATGGATGAATACATGAATGAATATATGAATGAATACATGGATGAATACATGAAATAATGAATGAATATATGAATGAAAACATGGATGAATGAATGATTAATCCATTCATTTAATAAATCAAACAATCAATTAAATCACTAAACAATCAATTCAAGCAATCAATCACTGCATGGTCAGATTCATGTTATATTTCCGTGTACATTAAATCAGTTCAGAAACAACTTTACCCAGCAAAACATAATTTGCAGAAGTGTCAAGATGAATTAGTTCGGGAGAAATTCTTGTTCATTTGAAATTCCTTCTTTTTTTGTTACATGGCGAGAGCTTTGTGAAATTGACTTTCTTTCTTGCTTCATTCATTCAATCAAGGACTCCCTATCTCCATAGTGTGTTTACCCCGAGCCATATAAAACCAAGCATTTATTAAACCAAACCATCAATAAAGTTAAAATGGGTCATGTTAATGTTTTGGCCCTGAAACATCAATGTTTAATCTTCACGACTAGACCTAGACTCTGTTTACACAGAATGACATGATGAGGAATATTCAGCTCACTACATACACCATCCTCACAAAACACTACTATATAACTACAGAACCCCTGTTAACACCATCCTTACAAAACACTACTATATAACTACAGAACCCCTGTTAACACCATCCTTACAAAACACTACTATACAACTACAGAACCCCTGTTTAAACCATCCTTACAAAACACTACTATACAACTACAGAACCCCTGTTCACACCATCCTCACAAAACACTACTATATAACTACAGAACCCCTGTTCACACCATCCTTACAAAACACTACTATATAACTACAGAACCCCTGTTAACACCATCCTCACAAAACACTACTATATAACTACAGAACCCCTGTTAACACCATCCTCACAAAACACTACTATACAACTACAGAACCCCTGTTAACACCATCCTCACAAAACACTACTATATAACTACAGAACCCCTGTTAACACCATCCTCACAAAACACTACTATATAACTACAGAACCCCTGTTAACACCATCCTCACAAAACACTACTATATAACTACAGAACCCCTGTTAACACCATCCTTACAAGACACTACTATACAACTACAGAACCCCTGTTCACACCATCCTTACAAAACACTACTATATAACTACAGAACCCCTGTTAACACCATCCTTACAAGACACTACTATACAACTACAGAACCCCTGTTCACACCATCCTCACAAAACACTACTATACAACTACAGAACCCCTGTTCACACCATCCTTACAAAACACTACTATATAACTACAGAACCCCTGTTTAAACCATCCTCACAAAACACTACTATATAACTACAGAACCCCTGTTTAAACCATCCTCACAAAACACTACTATATAACTACAGAACCCCTGTTCACACCATCCTTACAAAACACTACTATACAACTACAGAACCCCTGTTTAAACCATCCTCACAAAACACTACTATATAACTACAGAACCCCTGTTTAAACCATCCTTACAAAACACTACTATATAACTACAGAACCCCTGTTTACACCATCCTCACAAAACACTACTATATAACTACAGAACCCCTGTTCACACCATCCTCACAAAACACTACTATATAACTACAGAACCCCTGTTCACACCATCCTTACAAAACACTACTATACAACTACAGAACCCCTGTTTAAACCATCCTCACAAAACACTACTATATAACTACAGAACCCCTGTTTAAACCATCCTTACAAAACACTACTATACAACTACAGAACCCCTGTTTAAACCATCCTCACAAAACACTACTATATAACTACAGAACCCCTGTTTAAACCATCCTTACAAAACACTACTATATAACTACAGAACCCCTGTTTACACCATCCTCACAAAACACTACTATATAACTACAGAACCCCTGTTTACACCATCCTTACAAAACACTACTATACAACTACAGAACCCCTGTTTAAACCATCCTCACAAAACACTACTATATAACTACAGAACCCCTGTTTAAACCATCCTTACAAAACACTACTATATAACTACAGAACCCCTGTTCACACCATCCTTACAAAACACTACTATACAACTACAGAACCCCTGTTTACACCATCCTTACAAAACACTACTATACAACTACAGAACCCCTGTTAACACCATCCTCACAAAACACTACTATATAACTACAGAACCCCTGTTAACACCATCCTTACAAAACACTACTATACAACTACAGAACCCCTGTTAACACCATCCTCACAAAACACTACTATATAACTACAGAACCCCTGTTCACACCATCCTCACAAAACACTACTATATAACTACAGAACCCCTGTTCACACCATCCTCACAAAACACTACTATACAACTACAGAACCCCTGTTAACACCATCCTCACAAAACACTACTATATAACTACAGAACCCCTGTTAACACCATCCTCACAAAACACTACTATATAACTACAGAACCCCTGTTAACACCATCCTTACAAAACACTACTATATAACTACAGAACCCCTGTTCACACCATCCTCACAAAACACTACTATATAACTACAGAACCCCTGTTCACACCATCCTCACAAAACACTACTATACAACTACAGAACCCCTGTTCACACCATCCTTACAAAACACTACTATACAACTACAGAACCCCTGTTCACACCATCCTTACAAAACACTACTATATAACTACAGAACCCCTGTTCACACCATCCTCACAAAACACTACTATATAACTACAGAACCCCTGTTCACACCATCCTCACAAAACACTACTATATAACTACAGAACCCCTGTTAACACCATCCTTACAAAACACTATTATATAACTACAGAACCCCTGTTAACACCATCCTCACAAAACACTACTATATAACTACAGAACCCCTGTTAACACCATCCTTACAAAACACTACTATATAACTACAGAACCCCTGTTAACACCATCCTTACAAAACACTACTATATAACTACAGAACCCCTGTTAACACCATCCTTACAAAACACTACTATACAACTACAGAACCCCTGTTAACACCATCCTCACAAAACACTACTATATAACTACAGAACCCCTGTTCACACCATCCTCACAAAACACTACTATATAACTACAGAACCCCTGTTCACACCATCCTCACAAAACACTACTATACAACTACAGAACCCCTGTTAACACCATCCTCACAAAACACTACTATATAACTACAGAACCCCTGTTAACACCATCCTCACAAAACACTACTATATAACTACAGAACCCCTGTTAACACCATCCTTACAAAACACTACTATATAACTACAGAACCCCTGTTCACACCATCCTCACAAAACACTACTATATAACTACAGAACCCCTGTTCACACCATCCTCACAAAACACTACTATACAACTACAGAACCCCTGTTCACACCATCCTTACAAAACACTACTATACAACTACAGAACCCCTGTTCACACCATCCTTACAAAACACTACTATATAACTACAGAACCCCTGTTCACACCATCCTCACAAAACACTACTATATAACTACAGAACCCCTGTTCACACCATCCTCACAAAACACTACTATATAACTACAGAACCCCTGTTAACACCATCCTTACAAAACACTATTATATAACTACAGAACCCCTGTTAACACCATCCTCACAAAACACTACTATATAACTACAGAACCCCTGTTAACACCATCCTTACAAAACACTACTATATAACTACAGAACCCCTGTTAACACCATCCTTACAAAACACTACTATATAACTACAGAACCCCTGTTAACACCATCCTTACAAAACACTACTATACAACTACAGAACCCCTGTTAACACCATCCTTACAAAACACTACTATATAACTACAGAACCCCTGTTTACACCATCCTCACAAAACACTACTATACAACTACAGAACCCCTGTTAACACCATCCTTACAAAACACTACTATATAACTACAGAACCCCTGTTCACACCATCCTCACAAAACACTACTATACAACTACAGAACCCCTGTTAACACCATCCTTACAAAACACTACTATACAACTACAGAACCCCTGTTAACACCATCCTTACAAAACACTACTATATAACTACAGAACCCCTGTTCACACCATCCTCACAAAACACTACTATATAACTACAGAACCCCTGTTCACACCATCCTCACAAAACACTACTATATAACTACAGAACCCCTGTTCACACCATCCTCACAAAACACTACTATACAACTACAGAACCCCTGTTTACACTATCCTCACAAAACACTACTATACAACTACAGAACCCCTGTTAACACCATCCTCACAAAACACTACTATATAACTACAGAACCCCTGTTCACACCATCCTCACAAAACACTACTATATAACTACAGAACCCCTGTTCACACCATCCTTACAAAACACTACTATACAACTACAGAACCCCTGTTTACACCATCCTCACAAAACACTACTATACAACTACAGAACCCCTGTTCACACCATCCTTACAAAACACTACTATATAACTACAGAACCCCTATTCACACCATCCTTACAAAACACTACTATACAACTACAGAACCCCTGTTCACACCATCCTCACAAAACACTACTATACAACTACAGAACCCCTGTTCACACCATCCTTACAAAACACTACTATACAACTACAGAACCCCTGTTAACACCATCCTCACAAAACACTACTATACAACTACAGAACCCCTGTTAACACCATCCTTACAAAACACTACTATATAACTACAGAACCCCTGTTAACACCATCCTCACAAAACACTACTATACAACTACAGAACCCCTGTTAACACCATCCTTACAAAACACTACTATATAACTACAGAACCCCTGTTCACACCATCCTCACAAAACACTACTATATAACTACAGAACCCCTGTTCACACCATCCTTACAAAACACTACTATACAACTACAGAACCCCTGTTCACACCATCCTTACAAAACACTACTATATAACTACAGAACCCCTGTTCACACCATCCTTACAAAACACTACTATACAACTACAGAACCCCTGTTCACACCATCCTCACAAAACACTACTATACAACTACAGAACCCCTGTTAACACCATCCTCACAAAACACTACTATATAACTACAGAACCCCTGTTAACACCATCCTTACAAAACACTACTATACAACTACAGAACCCCTGTTAACACCATCCTCACAAAACACTACTATATAACTACAGAACCCCTGTTAACACCATCCTTACAAAACACTACTATACAACTACAGAACCCCTGTTTACACCATCCTTACAAAACACTACTATACAACTACAGAACCCCTGTTAACACCATCCTCACAAAACACTACTATACAACTACAGAACCCCTGTTCACACCATCCTTACAAAACACTACTATACAACTACAGAACCCCTGTTTACACCATCCTCACAAAACACTACTATATAACTACAGAACCCCTGTTAACACCATCCTCACAAAACACTACTATACAACTACAGAACCCCTGTTAACACCATCCTTACAAAACACTACTATATAACTACAGAACCCCTGTTAACACCATCCTTACAAAACACTACTATATAACTACAGAACCCCTGTTCACACCATCCTCACAAAACACTACTATACAACTACAGAACCCCTGTTCACACCATCCTTACAAAACACTACTATACAACTACAGAACCCCTGTTAACACCATCCTTACAAAACACTACTATATAACTACAGAACCCCTGTTAACACCATCCTCACAAAACACTACTATACAACTACAGAACCCCTGTTAACACCATCCTTACAAAACACTACTATATAACAACAGAACCCCTGTTAACACCATCCTCACAAAACACTACTATACAACTACAGAACCCCTGTTAACACCATCCTTACAAAACACTACTATATAACAACAGAACCCCTGTTAACACCATCCTCACAAAACACTACTATATAACTACAGAACCCCTGTTAACACCATCCTTACAAAACACTACTATATAACTACAGAACCCCTGTTAACACCATCCTCACAAAACACTACTATACAACTACAGAACCCCTGTTAACACCATCCTTACAAAACACTACTATACAACTACAGAACCCCTGTTAACACCATCCTCACAAAACACTACTATACAACTACAGAACCCCTGTTAACACCATCCTTACAAAACACTACTATACAACTACAGAACCCCTGTTAACACCATCCTCACAAAACACTACTATATAACTACAGAACCCCTGTTCACACCATCCTCACAAAACACTACTATATAACTACAGAACCCCTGTTCACACCATCCTTACAAAACACTACTATACAACTACAGAACCCCTGTTAACACCATCCTCACAAAACACTACTATATAACTACAGAACCCCTGTTCACACCATCCTTACAAAACACTACTATACAACTACAGAACCCCTGTTAACACCATCCTTACAAAACACTACTATACAACTACAGAACCCCTGTTCACACCATCCTTACAAAACACTACTATACAACTACAGAACCCCTGTTCACACTATCCTTACAAAACACTACTATATAACTACAGAACCCCTGTTAACACCATCCTCACAAAACACTACTATATAACTACAGAACCCCTGTTAACACCATCCTCACAAAACACTACTATATAACTACAGAACCCCTGTTAACACCATCCTTACAAAACACTACTATACAACTACAGAACCCCTGTTAACACCATCCTTACAAAACACTACTATACAACTACAGAACCCCTGTTCACACCATCCTTACAAAACACTACTATACAACTACAGAACCCCTGTTCACACCATCCTCACAAAACACTACTATATAACTACAGAACCCCTGTTAACACCATCCTCACAAAACACTACTATACAACTACAGAACCCCTGTTCACACCATCCTCACAAAACACTACTATACAACTACAGAACCCCTGTTCACACCATCCTCACAAAACACTACTATACAACTACAGAACCCCTGTTCACACCATCCTCACAAAACACTACTATACAACTACAGAACCCCTGTTCACACCATCCTTACAAAACACTACTATACAACTACAGAACCCCTGTTCACACCATCCTTACAAAACACTACTATACAACTACAGAACCCCTGTTACCACCATCCTTACAAAACACTACTATACAACTACAGAACCCCTGTTCACACCATCCTTACAAAACACTACTATATAACTACAGAACCCCTGTTCACACCATCCTCACAAAACACTACTATACAACTACAGAACCCCTGTTCACACCATCCTTACAAAACACTACTATATAACTACAGAACCCCTGTTCACACTATCCTCACAAAACACTACTATACAACTACAGAACCCCTGTTCACACCATCCTCACAAAACACTACTATATAACTACAGAACCCCTGTTCACACCATCCTCACAAAACACTACTATATAACTACAGAACCCCTGTTCACACCATCCTCACAAAACACTACTATATAACTACAGAACCCCTGTTCACACCATCCTTACAAAACACTACTATACAACTACAGAACCCCTGTTAACACCATCCTCACAAAACACTACTATACAACTACAGAACCCCTGTTCACACCATCCTCACAAAACACTACTATATAACTACAGAACCCCTGTTCACACCATCCTCACAAAACACTACTATATAACTACAGAACCCCTGTTCACACCATCCTCACAAAACACTACTATATAACTACAGAACCCCTGTTCACACCATCCTTACAAAACACTACTATATAACTACAGAACCCCTGTTAACACCATCCTCACAAAACACTACTATATAACTACAGAACCCCTGTTAACACCATCCTCACAAAACACTACTATATAACTACAGAACCCCTGTTAACACCATCCTTACAAAACACTACTATACAACTACAGAACCCCTGTTAACACCATCCTTACAAAACACTACTATACAACTACAGAACCCCTGTTCACACCATCCTTACAAAACACTACTATACAACTACAGAACCCCTGTTCACACCATCCTCACAAAACACTACTATATAACTACAGAACCCCTGTTAACACCATCCTCACAAAACACTACTATACAACTACAGAACCCCTGTTCACACCATCCTCACAAAACACTACTATACAACTACAGAACCCCTGTTCACACCATCCTCACAAAACACTACTATACAACTACAGAACCCCTGTTCACACCATCCTCACAAAACACTACTATACAACTACAGAACCCCTGTTCACACCATCCTTACAAAACACTACTATATAACTACAGAACCCCTGTTCACACTATCCTCACAAAACACTACTATACAACTACAGAACCCCTGTTCACACCATCCTCACAAAACACTACTATATAACTACAGAACCCCTGTTCACACCATCCTCACAAAACACTACTATATAACTACAGAACCCCTGTTCACACCATCCTCACAAAACACTACTATATAACTACAGAACCCCTGTTCACACCATCCTTACAAAACACTACTATACAACTACAGAACCCCTGTTAACACCATCCTCACAAAACACTACTATACAACTACAGAACCCCTGTTCACACCATCCTCACAAAACACTACTATATAACTACAGAACCCCTGTTCACACCATCCTCACAAAACACTACTATATAACTACAGAACCCCTGTTCACACCATCCTCACAAAACACTACTATATAACTACAGAACCCCTGTTCACACCATCCTCACAAAACACTACTATATAACTACAGAACCCCTGTTCACACCATCCTTACAAAACACTACTATACAACTACAGAACCCCTGTTCACACCATCCTCACAAAACACTACTATATAACTACAGAACCCCTGTTCACACCATCCTTACAAAACACTACTATACAACTACAGAACCCCTGTTCACACCATCCTCACAAAACACTACTATATAACTACAGAACCCCTGTTAACACCATCCTCACAAAACACTACTATACAACTACAGAACCCTGTTCACACCATCCTTACAAAACACTACTATATAACTACAGAACCCCTGTTCACACCATCCTTACAAAACACTACTATATAACTACAGAACCCCTGTTTACACCATCCTTACAAAACACTACTATATAACTACAGAACCCCTGTTCACACCATCCTTACAAAACACTACTATATAACTACAGAACCCCTGTTCACACCATCCTCACAAAACACTACTATACAACTACAGAACCCCTGTTCACACCATCCTTACAAAACACTACTATATAACTACAGAACCCCTGTTCACACCATCCTCACAAAACACTACTATATAACTACAGAACCCCTGTTCACACCATCCTTACAAAACACTACTATATAACTACAGAACCCCTGTTCACACCATCCTTACAAAACACTACTATACAACTACAGAACCCCTGTTCACACCATCCTTACAAAACACTACTATATAACTACAGAACCCCTGTTCACACCATCCTTACAAAACACTACTATATAACTACAGAACCCCTGTTCACACCATCCTTACAAAACACTACTATACAACTACAGAACCCCTGTTCACACCATCCTTACAAAACACTACTATACAACTACAGAACCCCTGTTCACACCATCCTCACAAAACACTACTATATAACTACAGAACCCCTGTTAACACCATCCTCACAAAACACTACTATACAACTACAGAACCCCTGTTCACACCATCCTCACAAAACACTACTATATAACTACAGAACCCCTGTTCACACCATCCTTACAAAACACTACTATACAACTACAGAACCCCTGTTCACACCATCCTCACAAAACACTACTATATAACTACAGAACCCCTGTTTAAACCATCCTTACAAAACACTACTATATAACTACAGAACCCCTGTTTAAACCATCCTTACAAAACACTACTATACAACTACAGAACCCCTGTTCACACCATCCTTACAAAACACTACTATATAACTACAGAACCCCTGTTAACACCATCCTTACAAAACACTACTATACAACTACAGAACCCCTGTTAACACCATCCTTACAAAACACTACTATACAACTACAGAACCCCTGTTCACACCATCCTTACAAAACACTACTATACAACTACAGAACCCCTGTTCACACCATCCTTACAAAACACTACTATACAACTACAGAACCCCTGTTCACACCATCCTTACAAAACACTACTATACAACTACAGAACCCCTGTTAACACCATCCTTACAAAACACTACTATATAACTACAGAACCCCTGTTAACACCATCCTTACAAAACACTACTATACAACTACAGAACCCCTGTTCACACCATCCTTACAAAACACTACTATACAACTACAGAACCCCTGTTAACACCATCCTCACAAAACACTACTATATAACTACAGAACCCCTGTTCACACCATCCTTACAAAACACTACTATACAACTACAGAACCCCTGTTCACACCATCCTTACAAAACACTACTATACAACTACAGAACCCCTGTTCACACCATCCTTACAAAACACTACTATACAACTACAGAACCCCTGTTCACACCATCCTTACAAAACACTACTATACAACTACAGAACCCCTGTTAACACCATCCTTACAAAACACTACTATATAACTACAGAACCCCTGTTAACACCATCCTTACAAAACACTACTATATAACTACAGAACCCCTGTTCACACCATCCTTACAAAACACTACTATACAACTACAGAACCCCTGTTCACACCATCCTTACAAAACACTACTATACAACTACAGAACCCCTGTTCACACCATCCTCACAAAACACTACTATACAACTACAGAACCCCTGTTCACACCATCCTTACAAAACACTACTATACAACTACAGAACCCCTGTTCACACCATCCTCACAAAACACTACTATACAACTACAGAACCCCTGTTCACACCATCCTCACAAAACACTACTATACAACTACAGAACCCCTGTTCACACCATCCTTACAAAACACTACTATACAACTACAGAACCCCTGTTCACACCATCCTTACAAAACACTACTATACAACTACAGAACCCCTGTTCACACCATCCTTACAAAACACTACTATACAACTACAGAACCCCTGTTCACACCATCCTCACAAAACACTACTATACAACTACAGAACCCCTGTTCACACCATCCTTACAAAACACTACTATATAACTACAGAACCCCTGTTCACACCATCCTTACAAAACACTACTATATAACTACAGAACCCCTGTTCACACCATCCTTACAAAACACTACTATACAACTACAGAACCCCTGTTAACACCATCCTTACAAAACACTACTATACAACTACAGAACCCCTGTTAACACCATCCTTACAAAACACTACTATACAACTACAGAACCCCTGTTCACACCATCCTTACAAAACACTACTATACAACTACAGAACCCCTGTTTAAACCATCCTTACAAAACACTACTATATAACTACAGAACCCCTGTTCACACCATCCTTACAAAACACTACTATACAACTACAGAACCCCTGTTAACACCATCCTTACAAAACACTACTATATAACTACAGAACCCCTGTTTAAACCATCCTTACAAAACACTACTATATAACTACAGAACCCCTGTTCACACCATCCTCACAAAACACTACTATATAACTACAGAACCCCTGTTAACACCATCCTTACAAAACACTACTATACAACTACAGAACCCCTGTTTAAACCATCCTCACAAAACACTACTATATAACTACAGAACCCCTGTTTAAACCATCCTTACAAAACACTACTATATAACTACAGAACCCCTGTTCACACCATCCTCACAAAACACTACTATATAACTACAGAACCCCTGTTAACACCATCCTTACAAAACACTACTATACAACTACAGAACCCCTGTTTAAACCATCCTCACAAAACACTACTATACAACTACAGAACCCCTGTTAACACCATCCTTACAAAACACTACTATACAACTACAGAACCCCTGTTAACACCATCCTCACAAAACACTACTATACAACTACAGAACCCCTGTTTAAACCATCCTTACAAAACACTACTATATAACTACAGAACCCCTGTTCACACCATCCTCACAAAACACTACTATATAACTACAGAACCCCTGTTAACACCATCCTTACAAAACACTACTATACAACTACAGAACCCCTGTTTAAACCATCCTCACAAAACACTACTATACAACTACAGAACCCCTGTTAACACCATCCTTACAAAACACTACTATACAACTACAGAACCCCTGTTTAAACCATCCTCACAAAACACTACTATATAACTACAGAACCCCTGTTAACACCATCCTTACAAAACACTACTATACAACTACAGAACCCCTGTTCACACCATCCTCACAAAACACTACTATATAACTACAGAACCCCTGTTTACACCATCCTTACAAAACACTACTATACAACTACAGAACCCCTGTTAACACCATCCTCACAAAACACTACTATACAACTACAGAACCCCTGTTCACACCATCCTTACAAAACACTACTATACAACTACAGAACCCCTGTTCACACCATCCTCACAAAACACTACTATATAACTACAGAACCCCTGTTTAAACCATCCTTACAAAACACTACTATATAACTACAGAACCCCTGTTTAAACCATCCTTACAAAACACTACTATACAACTACAGAACCCCTGTTCACACCATCCTTACAAAACACTACTATATAACTACAGAACCCCTGTTAACACCATCCTTACAAAACACTACTATACAACTACAGAACCCCTGTTAACACCATCCTTACAAAACACTACTATACAACTACAGAACCCCTGTTCACACCATCCTTACAAAACACTACTATACAACTACAGAACCCCTGTTCACACCATCCTTACAAAACACTACTATACAACTACAGAACCCCTGTTCACACCATCCTTACAAAACACTACTATACAACTACAGAACCCCTGTTAACACCATCCTTACAAAACACTACTATATAACTACAGAACCCCTGTTAACACCATCCTTACAAAACACTACTATACAACTACAGAACCCCTGTTCACACCATCCTTACAAAACACTACTATACAACTACAGAACCCCTGTTAACACCATCCTCACAAAACACTACTATATAACTACAGAACCCCTGTTCACACCATCCTTACAAAACACTACTATACAACTACAGAACCCCTGTTCACACCATCCTTACAAAACACTACTATACAACTACAGAACCCCTGTTCACACCATCCTTACAAAACACTACTATACAACTACAGAACCCCTGTTCACACCATCCTTACAAAACACTACTATACAACTACAGAACCCCTGTTAACACCATCCTTACAAAACACTACTATATAACTACAGAACCCCTGTTAACACCATCCTTACAAAACACTACTATATAACTACAGAACCCCTGTTCACACCATCCTTACAAAACACTACTATACAACTACAGAACCCCTGTTCACACCATCCTTACAAAACACTACTATACAACTACAGAACCCCTGTTCACACCATCCTCACAAAACACTACTATACAACTACAGAACCCCTGTTCACACCATCATTACAAAACACTACTATACAACTACAGAACCCCTGTTCACACCATCCTCACAAAACACTACTATACAACTACAGAACCCCTGTTCACACCATCCTCACAAAACACTACTATACAACTACAGAACCCCTGTTCACACCATCCTTACAAAACACTACTATACAACTACAGAACCCCTGTTCACACCATCCTTACAAAACACTACTATACAACTACAGAACCCCTGTTCACACCATCCTTACAAAACACTACTATACAACTACAGAACCCCTGTTCACACCATCCTCACAAAACACTACTATACAACTACAGAACCCCTGTTCACACCATCCTTACAAAACACTACTATATAACTACAGAACCCCTGTTCACACCATCCTTACAAAACACTACTATATAACTACAGAACCCCTGTTCACACCATCCTTACAAAACACTACTATACAACTACAGAACCCCTGTTAACACCATCCTTACAAAACACTACTATACAACTACAGAACCCCTGTTAACACCATCCTTACAAAACACTACTATACAACTACAGAACCCCTGTTCACACCATCCTTACAAAACACTACTATACAACTACAGAACCCCTGTTTAAACCATCCTTACAAAACACTACTATATAACTACAGAACCCCTGTTCACACCATCCTTACAAAACACTACTATACAACTACAGAACCCCTGTTAACACCATCCTTACAAAACACTACTATATAACTACAGAACCCCTGTTTAAACCATCCTTACAAAACACTACTATATAACTACAGAACCCCTGTTCACACCATCCTCACAAAACACTACTATATAACTACAGAACCCCTGTTAACACCATCCTTACAAAACACTACTATACAACTACAGAACCCCTGTTTAAACCATCCTCACAAAACACTACTATATAACTACAGAACCCCTGTTTAAACCATCCTTACAAAACACTACTATATAACTACAGAACCCCTGTTCACACCATCCTCACAAAACACTACTATATAACTACAGAACCCCTGTTAACACCATCCTTACAAAACACTACTATACAACTACAGAACCCCTGTTTAAACCATCCTCACAAAACACTACTATACAACTACAGAACCCCTGTTAACACCATCCTTACAAAACACTACTATACAACTACAGAACCCCTGTTAACACCATCCTCACAAAACACTACTATACAACTACAGAACCCCTGTTTAAACCATCCTTACAAAACACTACTATATAACTACAGAACCCCTGTTCACACCATCCTCACAAAACACTACTATATAACTACAGAACCCCTGTTAACACCATCCTTACAAAACACTACTATACAACTACAGAACCCCTGTTTAAACCATCCTCACAAAACACTACTATACAACT
Organism: Oncorhynchus mykiss; assembly: GCF_013265735.2. Classification (NCBI taxonomy): domain Eukaryota; kingdom Metazoa; phylum Chordata; class Actinopteri; order Salmoniformes; family Salmonidae; genus Oncorhynchus; species Oncorhynchus mykiss. The sequence continues at coordinate 7,395,711 of NC_048583.1, read as the reverse complement.
ACAGAACCCCTGTTAACACCATCCTTACAAAACACTACTATACAACTACAGAACCCCTGTTTAAACCATCCTCACAAAACACTACTATATAACTACAGAACCCCTGTTAACACCATCCTTACAAAACACTACTATACAACTACAGAACCCCTGTTCACACCATCCTCACAAAACACTACTATATAACTACAGAACCCCTGTTTACACCATCCTTACAAAACACTACTATACAACTACAGAACCCCTGTTAACACCATCCTCACAAAACACTACTATACAACTACAGAACCCCTGTTAACACCATCCTTACAAAACACTACTATACAACTACAGAACCCCTGTTTACACCATCCTTACAAAACACTACTATATAACTACAGAACCCCTGTTCACACCATCCTTACAAAACACTACTATACAACTACAGAACCCCTGTTAACACCATCCTCACAAAACACTACTATACAACTACAGAACCCCTGTTAACACCATCCTCACAAAACACTACTATACAACTACAGAACCCCTGTTAACACCATCCTTACAAAACACTACTATACAACTACAGAACCCCTGTTAACACCATCCTTACAAAACACTACTATACAACTACAGAACCCCTGTTAACACCATCCTTACAAAACACTACTATATAACTACAGAACCCCTGTTCACACCATCCTTACAAAACACTACTATACAACTACAGAACCCCTGTTAACACCATCCTTACAAAACACTACTATACAACTACAGAACCCCTGTTCACACCATCCTTACAAAACACTACTATACAACTACAGAACCCCTGTTCACACCATCCTCACAAAACACTACTATATAACTACAGAACCCCTGTTCACACCATCCTCACAAAACACTACTATACAACTACAGAACCCCTGTTTACACCATCCTTACAAAACACTACTATATAACTACAGAACCCCTGTTCACACCATCCTTACAAAACACTACTATATAACTACAGAACCCCTGTTAACACCATCCTTACAAAACACTACTATATAACTACAGAACCCCTGTTCACACCATCCTTACAAAACACTACTATACAACTACAGAACCCCTGTTCACACCATCCTTACAAAACACTACTATATAACTACAGAACCCCTGTTCACACCATCCTTACAAAACACTACTATACAACTACAGAACCCCTGTTCACACCATCCTCACAAAACACTACTATATAACTACAGAACCCCTGTTCACACCATCCTTACAAAACACTACTATATAACTACAGAACCCCTGTTCACACCATCCTTACAAAACACTACTATACAACTACAGAACCCCTGTTCACACCATCCTTACAAAACACTACTATATAACTACAGAACCCCTGTTCACACCATCCTTACAAAACACTACTATACAACTACAGAACCCCTGTTCACACCATCCTTACAAAACACTACTATACAACTACAGAACCCCTGTTAACACCATCCTTACAAAACACTACTATATAACTACAGAACCCCTGTTCACACCATCCTTACAAAACACTACTATACAACTACAGAACCCCTGTTTAAACCATCCTTACAAAACACTACTATACAACTACAGAACCCCTGTTCACACCATCCTTACAAAACACTACTATATAACTACAGAACCCCTGTTAACACCATCCTCACAAAACACTACTATACAACTATAGAACCCCTGTTAACACCATCCTTACAAAACACTACTATATAACTACAGAACCCCTGTTTACACCATCCTTACAAAACACTACTATACAACTACAGAACCCCTGTTAACACCATCCTTACAAAACACTACTATATAACTACAGAACCCCTGTTCACACCATCCTTACAAAACACTACTATACAACTACAGAACCCCTGTTCACACCATCCTTACAAAACACTACTATACAACTACAGAACCCCTGTTCACACCATCCTTACAAAACACTACTATACAACTACAGAACCCCTGTTAACACCATCCTTACAAAACACTACTATACAACTACAGAACCCCTGTTCACACCATCCTCACAAAACACTACTATATAACTACAGAACCCCTGTTTACACCATCCTTACAAAACACTACTATACAACTACAGAACCCCTGTTAACACCATCCTCACAAAACACTACTATACAACTACAGAACCCCTGTTAACACCATCCTTACAAAACACTACTATACAACTACAGAACCCCTGTTTACACCATCCTTACAAAACACTACTATATAACTACAGAACCCCTGTTCACACCATCCTTACAAAACACTACTATACAACTACAGAACCCCTGTTAACACCATCCTCACAAAACACTACTATACAACTACAGAACCCCTGTTAACACCATCCTCACAAAACACTACTATACAACTACAGAACCCCTGTTAACACCATCCTTACAAAACACTACTATACAACTACAGAACCCCTGTTAACACCATCCTTACAAAACACTACTATATAACTACAGAACCCCTGTTCACACCATCCTTACAAAACACTACTATACAACTACAGAACCACTGTTAACACCATCCTTACAAAACACTACTATACAACTACAGAACCCCTGTTCACACCATCCTTACAAAACACTACTATACAACTACAGAACCCCTGTTCACACCATCCTCACAAAACACTACTATATAACTACAGAACCCCTGTTCACACCATCCTCACAAAACACTACTATACAACTACAGAACCCCTGTTTACACCATCCTTACAAAACACTACTATATAACTACAGAACCCCTGTTCACACCATCCTTACAAAACACTACTATATAACTACAGAACCCCTGTTAACACCATCCTTACAAAACACTACTATATAACTACAGAACCCCTGTTCACACCATCCTTACAAAACACTACTATACAACTACAGAACCCCTGTTCACACCATCCTTACAAAACACTACTATATAACTACAGAACCCCTGTTCACACCATCCTTACAAAACACTACTATACAACTACAGAACCCCTGTTCACACCATCCTCACAAAACACTACTATATAACTACAGAACCCCTGTTCACACCATCCTTACAAAACACTACTATATAACTACAGAACCCCTGTTCACACCATCCTTACAAAACACTACTATACAACTACAGAACCCCTGTTCACACCATCCTTACAAAACACTACTATATAACTACAGAACCCCTGTTCACACCATCCTTACAAAACACTACTATACAACTACAGAACCCCTGTTCACACCATCCTTACAAAACACTACTATACAACTACAGAACCCCTGTTAACACCATCCTTACAAAACACTACTATATAACTACAGAACCCCTGTTCACACCATCCTTACAAAACACTACTATACAACTACAGAACCCCTGTTTAAACCATCCTTACAAAACACTACTATACAACTACAGAACCCCTGTTCACACCATCCTTACAAAACACTACTATATAACTACAGAACCCCTGTTAACACCATCCTCACAAAACACTACTATACAACTATAGAACCCCTGTTAACACCATCCTTACAAAACACTACTATATAACTACAGAACCCCTGTTTACACCATCCTTACAAAACACTACTATACAACTACAGAACCCCTGTTAACACCATCCTTACAAAACACTACTATATAACTACAGAACCCCTGTTCACACCATCCTTACAAAACACTACTATACAACTACAGAACCCCTGTTCACACCATCCTTACAAAACACTACTATACAACTACAGAACCCCTGTTCACACCATCCTTACAAAACACTACTATACAACTACAGAACCCCTGTTAACACCATCCTTACAAAACACTACTATATAACTACAGAACCCCTGTTCACACCATCCTTACAAAACACTACTATACAACTACAGAACCCCTGTTTAAACCATCCTCACAAAACACTACTATATAACTACAGAACCCCTGTTAACACCATCCTTACAAAACACTACTATATAACTACAGAACCCCTGTTCACACCATCCTTACAAAACACTACTATACAACTACAGAACCCCTGTTCACACCATCCTTACAAAACACTACTATACAACTACAGAACCCCTGTTCACACCATCCTTACAAAACACTACTATACAACTACAGAACCCCTGTTCACACCATCCTTACAAAACACTACTATATAACTACAGAACCCCTGTTTACACCATCCTTACAAAACACTACTATATAACTACAGAACCCCTGTTTACACCATCCTTACAAAACACTACTATATAACTACAGAACCCCTGTTCACACCATCCTCACAAAACACTACTATATAACTACAGAACCACTGTTAACACCATCCTTACAAAACACTACTATACAACTACAGAACCCCTGTTCACACCATCCTTACAAAACACTACTATATAACTACAGAACCCCTGTTAACACCATCCTCACAAAACACTACTATATAACTACAGAACCCCTGTTAACACCATCCTCACAAAACACTACTATATAACTACAGAACCCCTGTTTACACCATCCTTACAAAACACTACTATATAACTACAGAACCCCTGTTCACACCATCCTTACAAAACACTACTATACAACTACAGAACCCCTGTTCACACCATCCTCACAAAACACTACTATATAACTACAGAACCCCTGTTCACACCATCCTTACAAAACACTACTATACAACTACAGAACCCCTGTTAACACCATCCTCACAAAACACTACTATATAACTACAGAACCCCTGTTAACACCATCCTCACAAAACACTACTATATAACTACAGAACCCGTGTTTACACCATCCTTACAAAACACTACTATATAACTACAGAACCCCTGTTAACACCATCCTTACAAAACACTACTATATAACTACAGAACCCCTGTTAACACCATCCTCACAAAACACTACTATATAACTACAGAACCCCTGTTAACACCATCCTCACAAAACACTACTATATAACTACAGAACCCCTGTTCACACCATCCTTACAAAACACTACTATACAACTACAGAACCCCTGTTCACACCATCCTTACAAAACACTACTATACAACTACAGAACCCCTGTTCACACCATCCTTACAAAACACTACTATACAACTACAGAACCCCTGTTAACACCATCCTTACAAAACACTACTATACAACTACAGAACCCCTGTTCACACCATCCTTACAAAACACTACTATACAACTACAGAACCCCTGTTTAAACCATCCTTACAAAACACTACTATACAACTACAGAACCCCTGTTCACACCATCCTTACAAAACACTACTATACAACTACAGAACCCCTGTTAACACCATCCTTACAAAACACTACTATACAACTACAGAACCCCTGTTAACACCATCCTTACAAAACACTACTATACAACTACAGAACCCCTGTTAACACCATCCTTACAAAACACTAATATACTGTACAACTAAAGAACCCCTGTTTACACCATCCTCACAAAACAGACTGGGACAGAGACTGGGACCTCCAGTCTCAAATCTCTGGTAGACTGAAGAAGTTTTCCCTTTAGAATGTCCCTCTGTTTAGCGCCATCCATCATTCCTTCAATTCTGACCAGTTTCCCAGTCCCTGCCGATGAAAACACCCCAACAGCATGATGCTGCCACCACCATGCTTCAATGTGGGGATGGTGTTCTCGGGGTTATGAGAGGTGTTGGGTTTGCGCCAGACATAGGGATTTCCTTGATGCCCAAAAAGCTACATTTTAGTCTCATCTGACCAGAGTACCTTCTTCCATTTGTTTGGGGAGTCCCCCACATGCCTTTTAGCGAACACCAAATGTGTTTGCTTATTTCTTTCTTTAAGCAATGGCTTTTTTCTGTGTGTAAGGGTTTTCATGTGGTGAAGTAGAGGCGGACCAAAATGCAGCGTGGTGGTTATTCATGTTTTAATTTATAAAGACACTATACATGAATAAACTAAGAAAACAATAAACGTGAGAAAACCTAAACAGTCCTATCTGGTGCAAACACAGAGACAGGAACAATCACCCACCAACACACAGTGAAACCCAGGCTACCTAAGTATGATTCTCAATCAGAGACAACTAATGACACCTGCCTCTGACCATACTAGGCCGAAACATAGAAATACCCAAAACATAGAAAATCAAACATAGACTGCGCACCCAACTCACGCCCTGACCATACTAAATAAATACAAAACAAAGGAAATAAAGGTCAGAACGTGACACTACCCCCCCCCCCCCCCCCCAAAGGTGCGGACTCCGGCCGCAAAACCTTAACCTGTAGGGAGGGTCTGGGTGGGCGTCTGTCCGCGGTGGCGGCTCTGGTGCTGGACGTGGCCCCCACTTCACCATAGTCTTAGTCTGACTTATTGTCCGCTTCCGTGGCCTCCTACCCACGGCGACCCTTCTCAATGGACAGAGGGGCAGCAGCTCGGGACAGAGGGGCGGCAGCTTGGGACAGAGGGGCGGCAGCTCGGGACAGAGGGGCTCTGGCGCCTCTAGGCTGAGGGGCTCTGGCGCCTCTGGGCTGAGGGGCTCTGGCGACCTCTGGCTGATTGGCGGCACTGGCGGCCCCTGGCTGACTGAAGGCACTGGCGGCCCCTGGATGACTGGCGGCACTGGCGGCCCCTTGCAGACTGACGGCACTGGCGGCTCCTTGCAGACTGGCGGCACTGGCGGTGCTGGGCAGACTGGCAGCGCTGGGCAGACTGGTGGCACTGGCGGTGCTGGGCAGACTGGCGGCTCAGGCGGCGCTGGGCAGAAGGGCGGCTCAGACGGCGCTGGGCAGACTGGCGGCTCAGGCGGCGCTGGGCAGACGGGAAGCTCCAATGGCGCTGGGCAGACGGGAAGCTCCGGCAACGCTGGGGAGACGGGAAGCTCCGGCAACACCGGATAGGAAGGCTCTGGCAGCGCTGGACTGAGTAGCTCTGGCGCCTCTGGACTGAGGGGCGGGAGCTCTGGTAGCGCCGAACAGGCGGGAGACTCCGGCTGCGCTGGAGAGGAGGAAGGCTCTGGCAGTGCTGGAGAGGCGGGAGATTCCGACAGCGCTGGAGAGGAGGAAGGCTCCGGCAGCGCTGGAGAGGAGGAAGGCTCCGGCAGCGCTGGACAGGCGGGAGCCTCTGTAAGGATGAGCCGGAGAGACAGCCTGCTGCGGGGGGCTGCCACTGGAGGGCTGGTGCATGGAGGTGGTGACGGATAGACCGGACCGTTCAGGCGCACTGGAGCTCTTGAGCTCCGAGCCTGCCCAACCTTACCCGGTTGAATGGTCCCGGTCGCCCTGCCAGTGCGGTGAGGTGGAATAGCCCGCACTGGGCTATGCAGGTGAACCGGGGACACCGTGCGCAAGGCTGGTACCATGTAAGCCGGCCCAAGGAGACGCACTGGAGACCAGATGCGTAGAGCTGGCTTCATGGCACATGGCTCGATGCCCACTCTAGCCCGGCCGATACGCGGAGCTGGAATGTACCGCACCGGGCTATGCACCCGCACTGGGGACACCGTGCGCTTCACAGCATAACACGGTGCCTGCCCGGTCTCTCCAGCCCCCCGGTAAGCACAGGAAGCTGGCGCAGGTCTCCTACCTGGCTTCACCACACTTCCTGTGTGCCCCCCCAATACATTTTTGGGGCTGACTCTCGGGCTTCCATCCACGCCGCCGTGCTGCCTCCTCATACCAGCGCCTCTCCGCCTTCGCCGCCTCCAGCTCTTCTTTGGGGCGGCGATATTCTCCAGGCTGTGCCCAGGGTCCTTTACCATCCAACTCATCCTCCCATGTCCATTCCTCTTTTCGCTGCTGTTGCTGTTGCCCGTTACCACGCCGCTTGGTCCTGTTGTGGTGGGTGATTCTGTAAGGGTTTTCCTGTTGTGAAGTAGAGGCGAACCAAAATGCAGCGTGGTGGTTATTCATGTTTTAATTTATAAAGACACTATACATGAATAAACTAAGAAAACAATAAACGTGAGAAAACCTAAACAGTCCTATCTGGTGCAAACACAGAGACAGGAACAATCACCCACCAACACACAGTGAAACCCAGGCTACCTAAGTATGATTCTCAATGAGAGACAACTAATGACACCTGCCTCTGATTGAGAACCATACTAGGCCGAAACATAGAAATACCCAAAACATAGAAAATCAAACATAGACTGCCAACCCAACTCACGCCCTGACCATACTAAATAAATACAAAACAAAGGAAATAAAGGTCAGAACGTGACACTGTGGAGTGCATGGCTTAAAGTGGTCTTATGGACAGATACTCCAATCTCTGCTGTGGAGCTTTGCAGCTCCTTCAGGGTTATCTTTGGTCTCTTTGTTGCCTCTCTAATTCAGGCCCTCCGTGTCTGGTCTGTGAGTTTTGGTGGGCGGCCCTCTCTTGGCAGGTTTGTTGTGGTGACATATTCTTTACATTTTTTAAAAATGGATTTATTGGAGCTCTGTGGGATGTTCAAAGTTTCTGATATTTTTTTTATAACCCAACCCTGATCTGTACTTCTCCACAACTTTTTCCTTGACCTGTTTGGAGAGCTCCTTTGTCTTCATAGTGCCGCTTGCTTGGTGGTGCCCCTTGCTTTGTGGTGTTACAGACTCTGGGGCCTTTCAGAACAGGTGTATATATACTGAGATCATGTGACAGATGATGTGACACTTAGATTTCAGACAGGTGGACTTCATTTAACTAATTACGTGAATTCTGAAGGTAATTGTTTGCACCAGATCTTCTTTAGGGGCTTCATAGCAAAGGGGGTGAATACATATGCACACATCACATTTCCGTATCACCAATTTGGACTATTTTGTGTATGTCAATTACACGAAATTCAAAACCAAATCAATTTCATCTACAGGTTGTAATGCCACAAAATAGGAAAAACGTGGAGGGGATGAAAACGTTTTCAAGGCACTGTAGCGGTGCTGAGGATGCTTCAGCCCCTGAAACATCAGAATAATACGAATCAACAAAAGTAGTGTACTGGAGCTTTGCTAGTCCTGTATTAGCGGAATGGGCAAAAATACCGTAGCACCTCCACCCCCAAACTACTTCCTGTGGCAACACCCTCCCCTGACCCCGTTTCTTTCTATCTCTCTCCCTTCCATCACTCTCTCTGTCTCCCCCCCCCCCCTCCAGTTCCCCAAAGGTGAAACATCACAGAACCTTAAGGCTTTGCATATATCTCAACTTCACCTCCCCTCGTCCCCCTCCCCCCACTCCTCCTCTCCCCCTCTCTCCCCATCAGTTCCACTAAGCCATGTCTATACGTACGTCTGTATTACTTAGCATGCGTAGCTTTGAAGACAGTGTTTAAGAGGTGATGGTAAGACCCCTCAAACACACACACACACACACACCATCCCCTCCTCCCCATCCACACACCTCTCTATATGAGTGGCAGGCAGGGATAATGATTACGGAGCTAAGGGGATAGCAGGGACTTTAACTGTGGATACAAGCGGCTTCCCGCTACCCACCCATCCTCTCAGGATCCCTGCAATGTTCTTAAGGGATTTACACAGAGCTAATGCTAATCCTAGCTAGCATGTTCTTATGGGATTTATATTGAGCTAATGCTAATCCTAGCTAGCATGGGGAGATGGCGGAGCAAAGTTACATGACTTACTGTATAATACATGGAAAGCAATGCTTATGTCTACTTGACTCTACATTTAGTCATTTTTACTGTGATATTTTGTGTTGTACATTTACTTGTGTGTTGTTGTGCACACAAATCTATGCCTGTACAAGGGCAGAAGTTAGCCTAGAGGTTAGAGCATTTGTTGCTAGTTTGAATCCTTAAGCCAGCATTTACACCTTAACGCTTACAATTGTGAAGTAAAAAGTTAGCTAAGTCTAGTTATCGTTATGTCTGCATTGCCACTGACTTGACTGGTAGTAGGTTGAGTGACTGCCCGGGCAGGGAACAGGCAGCTTGTTTATGTTAACTTATAAATTCCAGTACAGATGTGGCAGTCAACAGGCAACAACACACGATAAGACATTAGTAAATACATTTGTAAATTGAGTTTTAAGTTGATATATACTTCATATGAAATTTATTTTTCATGTCCATGTTGCTCATTGCTTCAGTCTCTCATACTCAACTTCACTGCCAGCAACATAGCTAAGCAGTATATTGCCTAAAAAAGTGCTTTGCTCAAGGGCAATTAGACATCTTTTTTTGGGGGGGAGGGTAAATTAAATGTATGATGTTTAAGTTGCTGTTAATGATGAGGATGCTGATTAAAGAATGCAACTATTAACAAACAATGGTAATTGTGATGCACTGAATGCATATCAAGTAACATGTCTTACTTATCTGTTAGAGCTGGTGCCTTCAAATGATAGACGAGCTACGAGGAGCAAGTCAACCCGGAGAGGAGGAAACCTAAACCCTCTCTGGTAAAGAGTGTCAATGGTTATGCAGCCTGATACCATATTTAGCCTGAAATGGTCATTTAATGTACAATGTGATTGTTCCTTACTGTACAATGTGATTGTTCCTTACTGTACAATGTGATTGTTCCTTATTGTACAATGTGATTGTTCCTTACTGTGCAATGTGATTGTTCCTTACTGTGCAATGTGATTGTTCCTTACTGTACAATGTGATTGTTCCTTACTGTACAATGTGATTGTTCCTTACTGTACAATGTGATTGTTCCTTACTGTACAATGTGATTGTTCCTTACTGTACAATGTGATTGTTCCTTGTTGTACAATGTGATTGATCCTTACTGTGCAATGTGATTGTTCCTTGTTGTACAATGTGATTGTTCCTTATTGTACAATGTGATTGTTCCTTACTGTACAATGTGATTGTTCCTTACTGTACAATGTGATTGTTCCTTACTGTACAATGTGATTGTTCCTTATTGTACAATGTGATTGTTCCTTACTGTGCAATGTGATTGTTCCTTACTGTGCAATGTGATTGTTCCTTACTGTACAATGGGATTGTTCCTTACTGTACAATGTGATTGTTCCTTACTGTACAATGTGATTGTTCCTTACTGTACAATGTGATTGTTCCTTACTGTACAATGTGATTGTTCCTTGTTGTACAATGTGATTGATCCTTACTGTGCAATGTGATTGTTCCTTGTTGTACAATGTGATTGTTCCTTATTGTACAATGTGATTGTTCCTTACTGTACAATGTGATTGTTCCTTATTGTACAATGTGATTGTTCCTTACTGTGCAATGTGATTGTTCCTTGTTGTACAATGTGATTGTTCCTTACTGTACAATGTGATTGTTCCTTACTGTACAATGTGATTGTTCCTTGTTGTACAATGCGATTGTTCCTTACTGTACAATGTGATTGTTCCTTACTGTGCAATGTGATTGTTCCTTACTGCACAATGTGATTGTTCCTTACTGTAAAAGTCATTGTGTTCCTATGTCAAAATATCAGACGTGCTGTGTAATGAAAGAGCACACATCTTTTTAATCAAGTTGTAAATACTACAATATATAGTTGGAGTACAGATTCATTGTAATAGCATTAGTTAGAGACATGAATTTAACATTAAATAATACATTGAACATGTATATATTACCATTGTTTGCATGTTCATTTCTCCTAAAATGAACTAGTGAGCTGATGGCTTCAAAGATGTAGTAGTTCATGGAGAGGTACTTCAGCAGGTATGTGTAAAAAAACATGTTTTCGCTTATTGAAGACAGTTGTATCTTTGTAAAATGCTCTGCACAAACATTTCACGGGCACAAACATGTCATGGGCACAAACATGTCATGGGCACAAACAAATATCCTCTCAGCTAAGTTGTCTGCTGTGCTTTGTCCTCTCACATTGCTTACTTCCCTAAAAGTAGAAGCGGTCACTCTTTCCTTCCACAAGGAGTGCCGCTCAGGCATTTCACATTGGCTTCTTGTGCCTCTTTCAATGTCATGTGACCGTGAATGACACAGACATTGATTTCAGGTTCAAGTGCACTTGATTGGTTAAAACATATGCCCAGTCTGTGGCCCCTTAATTGGCAGCCCTGTAGTGGCACGGCGAGGGAATGACACAGCAGGTGGGTGCTGATAAGAGTTAATGCTGCCAACCTGTACTTTGCCAAGGAAGAAGTCCACTAGTGGTTTCCATGCAGAAAATGCCCGTGGTGCTGATTAATGGAGCTCAGTCGGAGGTGAAGTTGGCAGCTTCTATGACAAGGGATGAGGGATCCGGTAGCTCAACACTGAATCCTTTGGACAGCACAGATCTGAAAAGACAAATTGTATGAGCAAAACCAATTAGGCATATTGCTACATTAGTGTAATGACAGAGTCTAGGGAGAGCAGAGGAGTACACCAAGTGTATCCATGAATGCCCTGCTGTACATACGATGCGTTCATTGCTGTGTAGTTAATTAGAACGGAGCTGGAAAGGATGGCTGACGTTTTACGTGCTCCGAACCAACTGTGGTATTTATTTTTGTAGCTTATTTGTTTTTAAACAATTTTGTACATAATGTTGCTGCTACCGTCTCTTATGACCGAAAATAACTTCTGGAAATCAGAACAGCGATGACGCACCACGAACTGGTAGAAGCTTTTTCTTTTAACGAATCCAACCTGAAGGATATACTGCTCTCCCGGGAACAGGCCGAGATCCCCGTCATTTGCGTGAAGAAAAGACGGAGAAAAAGGGGGCGGAGGTCGAGCTGCTTTCTGAGAATTCGTAGGCGAGCGAGTAAAACCCCACTGCCATCCATTCTATTTGCAATCATTCAATCATTGGAAAATAAAATAGATGGCCTACGAGCAAGGTTAAATTACCAACAGGACATTTAAAACTGTAATATCTTATGTTTCCCCGAGTTGTGGCTTAACGATGACGTGAATAACATACAGCTGGCGGGTTAAAAACTTTATCGGCTAGATAGAACAGCAGCCTCTGGTAAGACAGGCTGTGGGGGTCTATGTATATTTGTAAAAAAAACAGCTGCTGCTCGATATCTAAGGAAGTCTCAAAGTTTTGCTCGCCTGAGGTAGAGTTTTCCATGATAAGCTGTAGATCATACTATCTACCTAGAGAGTTTCATCTCTATTTTTCATAGCTTTCTACATACAAGCACAGACCGATGCTGGCGCTAAGACCGCACTCAATGAGCTGTATAAGGCCATAAGCAAACAGGAAAATGCTCACCCAGAGCCGGCGCTCCTAGTGGCCGGGGACTTTAATGCAGGTAAACTTAAATCAGTTTTACCTAATTTCCACAAGCATGATAAATGTGCAACACGACGGAAAACCTTTACTTCACACACAGAGATGCGTACAAAGCTCTCCCTTGCCCTCCAGCTCACACATCTGACCATAATTCCATCCTCCTGATTCCTGCTTACAAGCAAAAATGAAAGCAGGAAGCACCAGTGACTCGGTCAATAAAAAAGTGGTCAGATGAAGCAGATGCTAAGCTACAAGACTGTTTTACAATCACAGACTGGAATATGATTATTCCAATGGCATTGAGGAGTACACCACATCAGTCACTGGCTTCATAAATAACTGCATTGATGACATCGTCGCCACAGTGACTGTACGTACATAATCCAAACAGAAGCCATGGAGCGGGACTCTTCCTCTTTCAAGGAAGCTTAAGATATCCGGCTATGCCCTCCGACGAACCATCAAACAGGCAAAACGTCAATACAGGACTAAGATCCAGTCGTACTACACCGGCTCTGACACTCGTCGGATGTGGCAGGGCTTGCAAACCATTACAGACTACAAAGGGAAGCACAGCCGAGAGCTACCCAGTGACACGAGCCTACCAGACAAGCTTCATAACTTCTATGCTCGCTTCGAGGCACACTGAAACATGTATGAGAGCATCAGCTGTTCCGGATGACTGTGTGATCACGCTCTCCGCAGCCGATGTGAGTAAAACCATTAAACAGGCCTACATTCACAAGGCCCCGGGGCCAGATGGATTACTAGGACATGTACTCTGAGTATGCGCTGACCAACTGGCAAGTGGCACTGAAATGTTCAACCTCTCCCTGTCTGAGTCTGTAATACCAACATGTTTCAAGCAGATCACCATAGTGCCTGCGCCCAAGAACACTAAGGTAACCTGCCTAAATGAATACAGACCTGTAGCACTCACGTCTGTAGCCTTGAAGTGCTTTGAAAGGCTGGTCATGACTCACATCAACACCATTATCCCAGAAACAATACACCCACTCCAATTTGCATACCGCCCTAACAAATCCACGGATGATGCGATCTCTATTGCACTCCACACTGCCCTTTCCCACCTGGACAAAAGGAACACCTATGTGAGAATGCTATTAATTGACTACAGCTCAGCGTTCAACACCATAGTGCCCTCAAAGCTCATCACTAAGCTATGGATCCTGGGACTAAACACCTCCATCTGCAACTGGATCCTGCTCAGCCCCCCCCCCCCCCTGTTCTCCCTGTTCACTCATGACTGCACGGCGAGGCACGACTACAACACCATCATTAAGTTTGCCGATGACACAACAGTGGTAGGCCTGATCACCAACAACGATGAGACAGCCTATAGGGAGGATGTCAGAGACCTGACCGTGTGGTGCAAGGATAACAACCTCCACCTCAACGTGATTAAGACAAAGGAGATGATTGTGGACTACAGGAAAAGGAGGACTGAGCACACCCCCGTTCTCATCAATGGGGCTGTAGTGGAGCAGGTTGAGAGCTTCAAGTTCCCATGTGTCCACATCAACAACAAACTAACTTGGTCCAAGCACACCAAGACAGTCATGAAGAGGGCATGACAAAACCAGGAGACTGAAAATATTTGGCATGGGTCCTCAGATCCTCAAAAGGTTATACAGCTGCACCATCGAGAGCATCCTGAGTGGTTGCATCACTGCCTGGTATGGCAACTACTCAGCCTCCGATCGCAAGGCACTACAGAGGGTAGTGCGTTTGGCCCAGTACATCCCTACCATCCAGGACCTCTATACCAGGTGGTGTCAGAGGAAGGCCCAAAAATTGTCAAAGACTCCAGACACCCTAGTCATAGACTGTTCTCTCTA
>NC_048583.1:7348159-7368159 GCF_013265735.2 Oncorhynchus mykiss | reverse complement strand
GAAACATGTACTATATTAGCACTCTCCCATCAGGAGGAATATTGTAGTGATAATTACCATGCCCCTGACACAATGCACAGAGGATTACTGGGCTATTGGATTGGTGGTGTACCTCTATCCAACAAAAAGGAAAGGATTTGTATGATTTGTGTGTGTGTGTTTGTGTGTGTGTGTGTGTGTGTGTGTGTGTGTGTGTGTGTGTGTGTCTCTGTGTGTGTGTGTGTGTGTGTGTGTGTGTGTGTGTGTGTGTGTGTGTGTGTGTGTGTGTGTGTGTGTGTGTGTGTGTGTGCGTTGTGTGTTTCTATCTCACTGGGATTTAAAAGGGAGACGTTCGTACCATTGTCCTGTTTAATTCATCAGGGGTCTATTCAGAGTAGGTGAATAGACCTCATACCCACGTGAATGCCAGCAGACACACACACTGACACGTGTGTGTGTGTGTGTGTGTGTGTCTGTGTGTGTGTGTGTCACTCTAGGATGTGAATAGAGAGAGACGCTTGCACCAGTCTGGTCACTAGAAATAGACAGCGTTTTTGAACGTTTGAAAAGGTCCTAAGAAACGTCACTATATTCCTTCATTGACACTCCAAAACAAAAAGGCCCAGCCCTGGGTACCAAATCACACAGCTGAAACATGCTGCAACAGATCACTGCACTACACAGTGGACGAGACTAATGGTTATAGTTGATGGTAATGGCGTTTCATCTTATAGTATTGGGTCTTAATACTTCCTCAAACCAAAGCCTTAACTACTAAGAATGAATACCTAAACTGATCACCTTGCAGTTATTTCTGTTGTAAACCTCTAACCACTAAGAATTAATGTCTAAACTGTTCACCTTGCAGTTATTTCTGTTGTAAACCTCTAACCACACGGAATTAATGCCTCAAAATAGATGTTCCACCATAATACGTGTGATTTTGAAGGGAAAGTATGAGCTCTTGTTGAGTACTATTGTCCGGTCTCTCTCTAGTTATCAGAGGTCCATTCAGAGTGCTAATGTGCCTCACATACCCATGTGAATGCACATAAACACACAGACACACACACACATATATAAACAAACACTCTGATTCATGCACACACACACACACACTCACACACACGCACGCACGCACGCAAGCACACACACGCACGCGCACGCGCACACACACACACACACACACTCCAGTAGACTCTAAGCATTACCAAAGGACAGGTATCCATCATGCTAGTTATCTCAGATCAGGTATCAGCTGTAAACGTGTTCTCTGAACTGGCTGTATAGTACAGACGAGGATAGTTGATACACATGATGTTTTATAAAACTAGACCAATAATGTCCTACAGGTGTAATAACTACATGACTTGAGTGGAGGTACTGAAGGGAGTCCATTAAGCCAATGGCAATGTAGCGTGATGCAGAGTGACTTTCAGGATAGAAGCCATAGGAGCCAATTACAAGAGGAGAATCTACCTGGTCTAACAACACCGTTATCAGCAGAGTGGATGTGGATCTACCTGGTCTAACAACACTGTTAACAGCAGAGTGGATGTGGCTCTACCTGGTCTAACATCACTGTTAACAGCAGAGTGGATGTGGCTCTACCTGGTCTAACAACACTGTTAACAGCAGAGTGGATGTGGTTCTACCTGGTCTAACAACACTGTTAACAGCAGAGTGGATGTGGCTCTACCTGGTCTAACAACACTGTTAACAGCAGAGTGGATGTGGCTCTACCTGGTCTAACAACACTGTTAACAACAGAGTGGATGTGGCTCTACCTGGTCTAACAACACTGTTAACAGCAGAGTGGATGTGGCTCTACCTGGTCTAACAACACTGTTAACAGCAGAGTGGATGTGGCTCTACCTGGTCTAACAACACTGTTAACAGCAGAGTGGATGTGGCTCTACCTGGTCTAACATCACTGTTAACAGCAGAGTGGATGTGGCTCTACCTGGTCTAACAACACTGTTAACAGCAGAGTGGATGTGGCTCTACCTGGTCTAACAACACTGTTAACAGCAGAGTGGATGTGGCTCTACCTGGTCTAACAACACTGTTAACAGCAGAGTGGATGTGGCTCTACCTGGTCTAACAACACTGTTAACAGCAGAGTGGATGTGGCTCTACCTGGTCTAACAACACTGTTAACAGCAGAGTGGATGTGGCTCTACCTGGTCTAACAACACTGTTAACAGCAGAGTGGATGTGACTCTACCTGGTCTAACAACACTGTTAACAGCAGAGTGGATGTGGCTCTACCTGGTCTAACAACACTGTTAACAGCAGAGTGGATGTGGCTCTACCTGGTCTAACATCACTGTTAACAGCAGAGTGGATGTGGCTCTACCTGGTCTAACAACACTGTTAACAGCAGAGTGGATGTGGCTCTACCTGGTCTAACAACACTGTTAACAGCAGAGTGGATGTGGCTCTACCTGGTCTAACAACACTGTTAACAGCAGAGTGGATGTGGCTCTACCTGGTCTAACAACACTGTTAACAGCAGAGTGTATGTGGCTCTACCTGGTCTAACAACACTGTTAACAGCAGAGTGGATGTGGCTCTACCTGGTCTAACAACACTGTTAACAGCAGAGTGGATGTGGCTCTAACTGGTCTAACAACACTGTTAACAGCAGAGTGGATGTGGCTCTACCTGGTCTAACAACACTGTTAACAGCAGAGTGGATGTGGCTCTACCTGGTCTAACAACACTGTTAACAGCAGAGTGGATGTGGCTCTACCTGGTCTAACAACACTGTTAACAGCAGAGTGGATGTGGCTCTACCTGGTCTAACAACACTGTTAACAGCAGAGTGGATGTGGCTCTACCTGGTCTAACAACACTGTTAACAGCAGAGTGGATGTGGCTCTACCTGGTCTAACAACACTGTTAACAGCAGAGTGGATGTGACTCTACCTGGTCTAACAACACTGTTAACAGCAGAGTGGATGTGGCTCTACCTGGTCTAACAACACTGTTAACAGCAGAGTGGATGTGGCTCTACCTGGTCTAACAACACTGTTAACAGCAGAGTGGATGTGGCTCTAACTGGTCTAACAACACTGTTAACAGCAGAGTGGATGTGGCTCTACCTGGTCTAACATCACTGTTAACAGCAGAGTGGATGTGGCTCTACCTGGTCTAACAACACTGTTAACAGCAGAGTGGATGTGGCTCTACCTGGTCTAACAACACTGTTAACAGCAGAGTGGATGTGGCTCTACCTGGTCTAACAACACTGTTAACAGCAGAGTGGATGTGGCTCTACCTGGTCTAACATCACTGTTAACAGCAGAGTGGATGTGGCTCTACCTGGTCTAACAACACTGTTAACAGCAGAGTGGATGTGGCTCTACCTGGTCTAACAACACTGTTAACAGCAGAGTGGATGTGGCTCTACCTGGTCTAACAACACTGTTAACAGCAGAGTGGATGTGACTCTACCTGGTCTAACAACACTGTTAACAGCAGAGTGTATGTGGCTCTACCTGGTCTAACAACACTGTTAACAGCAGAGTGGATGTGGCTCTACCTGGTCTAACAACACTGTTAACAGCAGAGTGGATGTGGCTCTACCTGGTCTAACAACACTGTTAACAGCAGAGTGGATGTGGCTCTACCTGGTCTAACAACACTGTTAACAGCAGAGTGGATGTGGCTCTACCTGGTCTAACAACACTGTTAACAGCAGAGTGGATGTGGCTCTACCTGGTCTAACAACACTGTTAACAGCAGAGTGGATGTGGCTCTACCTGGTCTAACAACACTGTTAACAGCAGAGCGGATGTGGCTCTACCTGGTCTAACAACACTGTTAACAGCAGAGTGGATGTGGCTCTACCTGGTCTAACAACACTGTTAACAGCAGAGCGGATGTGGCTCTACCTGGTCTAACAACACTGTTAACAGCAGAGTGGATGTGACTCTACCTGGTCTAACAACACTGTTAACAGCAGAGCGGATGTGGCTCTACCTGGTCTAACAACACTGTTAACAGCAGAGTGGATGTGGCTCTACCTGGTCTAACAACACTGTTAACAGCAGAGTGGATGTGGCTCTACCTGGTCTAACAACACTGTTAACAGCAGAGTGGATGTGACTCTACCTGGTCTAACAACACTGTTAACAGCAGAGTGGATGTGGCTCTACCTGGTCTAACAACACTGTTAACAGCAGAGTGGATGTGGCTCTACCTGGTCTAACAACACTGTTAACAGCAGAGTGGATGTGGCTCTACCTGGTCTAACAACACTGTTAACAGCAGAGTGGATGTGGCTCTACCTGGTCTAACAACACTGTTAACAGCAGAGTGGATGTGGCTCTACCTGGTCTAACAACACTGTTAACAGCAGAGTGGATGTGGCTCTACCTGGTCTAACAACACTGTTAACAGCAGAGTGGATGTGGCTCTACCTGGTCTAACAACACTGTTAACAGCAGAGTGGATGTGGCTCTACCTGGTCTAACAACACTGTTAACAGCAGAGTGGATGTGACTCTACCTGGTCTAACAACACTGTTAACAGCAGAGTGGATGTGGCTCTACCTGGTCTAACAACACTGTTAACAGCAGAGTGGATGTGGCTCTACCTGGTCTAACAACACTGTTAACAGCAGAGTGGATGTGGCTCTACCTGGTCTAACAACACTGTTAACAGCAGAGTGGATGTGGCTCTACCTGGTCTAACAACACTGTTAACGGCAGAGTGGATGTGGCTCTACCTGGTCTAACAACACTGTTAACAGCAGAGTGGATGTGGCTCTACCTGGTCTAACAACACTGTTAACAGCAGAGTGGATGTGGCTCTACCTGGTCTAACAACACTGTTAACAGCAGAGTGGATGTGGCTCTACCTGGTCTAACAACACTGTTAAAACCTGTTAAATCTACCCCCACCTTTTTTGAAAATTCTGTTAAAAATCGCGCAACTTTTCAGCGTCCTGCTACTCATGCCAGGAATATAGTATATGCATATGATTAGTATGTGTGGATAGAAAACACTCTGAAGTTTATAAAACTGGTTAAATCACGGCTGTGACTATAACAGAGCGTGTGTTTCATTGAAAAACGCAAGAAAAACTGCTCTCTGAAAGCAAAAAATAATTTCCATAAGTCACTTCCACCAGTTGTTAAAGGAGAACAGAATTTAATGGAAATTTGCCTGCACTTCATACAAATTCCGCACGATGGCGCCATTGTACTAATTTTCAATCGAATTAATTGTTGGAAAATCCATCTGTCTGACCCCAAGTTTTCCAGTCTTCACCCGGATGCAGTTCAAGGAGAGATCAGATTGCATTGTTTTTGAAGTGAGGACCTATTGAAGAGACATCGCCCTGTAATCGTTTTGATAGATTATAAACGTTTACTAATACCTAAAGTTGGATTACAAAAGGATTTCGAAGTGTTTTGTGAAAGTTTATCGTCGACTTTTTTAATTTTAAAAAATTACGCAGCGTTTAAAAACGATGAATTTTTCTGAATGACACTACTTCTATACAAAGCTATTTTGGGTATATATGGACCGATTTAAACGAAAAAAAGACCCAATAGTGATGTTTATGGGGCATATAGGAGTGCCAAGAAAGAAGCTCGTCTAAGGTAATGAATGTTTTATATTTTATTTCTGCGTTTTGGGTAGCGCCGTCTATCGCAAAATCTGTTGTTTACGTGTCGAGCTGGCATTTTGGGGGGTGCATGCTATCAGATAATAGCTTCTGATGCTTTCGCCGAAAAGCATTTTAAAAATCTGACTTGCTGGCTAGGTTCACAACGAGTGTAGCTTTAATTTAATACCCTGCTTGTGAATTTTGATCAAGGTTTGAGTTTTAACGAGTACATTTAGCATTTAGCGTAGCGCATTTGCATTTCCAGGTGCCTACTTGGGACATGTGCGTCTCAAGTAGATTCAAGAAGTTAACAACAGAGTGGATGTGGCTCTACCTGGTCTAACAACACTGTTAACAGCAGAGTGGATGTGGCTCTACCTGGTCTAACAACACTGTTAACAGCAGAGTGGATGTGGCTCTACCTGGTCTAACAACACTGTTAACAGCAGAGTGGATGTGGCTCTACCTGGTCTAACAACACTGTTAACAGCAGAGTGGATGTGACTCTACCTGGTCTAACAACACTGTTAACAGCAGAGTGGATGTGGTTCTACCTGGTCTAACAACACTGTTAACAGCAGAGTGGATGTGGCTCTAACTGGTCTAACAACACTGTTAACAGCAGAGTGGATGTGGCTCTACCTGGTCTAACATCACTGTTAACAGCAGAGTGGATGTGGCTCTACCTGGTCTAACAACACTGTTAACAGCAGAGTGGATGTGGCTCTACCTGGTCTAACAACACTGTTAACAGCAGAGTGGATGTGGCTCTACCTGGTCTAACATCACTGTTAACAGCAGAGTGGATGTGGCTCTACCTGGTCTAACAACACTGTTAACAGCAGAGTGGATGTGGCTCAGCCTGGTCTAACAACACTGTTAACAGCAGAGTGGATGTGGCTCTACCTGGTCTAACAACACTGTTAACAGCAGAGTGGATGTGGCTCTACCTGGTCTAACAACACTGTTAACAGCAGAGTGGATGTGGCTCTACCTGGTCTAACAACACTGTTAACAGCAGAGTGGATGTGGCTCTACCTGGTCTAACAACACTGTTAACAGCAGAGTGGATGTGGCTCTACCTGGTCTAACAACACTGTTAACAGCAGAGTGGATGTGGCTCTACCTGGTCTAACAACACTGTTAACAGCAGAGTGGATGTGGCTCTACCTGGTCTAACAACACTGTTAACAGCAGAGTGGATGTGGCTCTACCTGGTCTAACAACACTGTTAACAGCAGAGTGGATGTGACTCAGCCCGTGTGCGTCTTTCATTTTCACCACAGCTAAACGTTCCTCTCCATCACGGTACTCTACTCCCTGCCGTCTGTTGATCTATGGACACACAGGTGGGAGGGAAGGAAACCACCTGTAATTACCAACAGCAGAGAAAATTGCATTATAGGTGCAATCTAGGATTGGTTCATCCATTTGTGGACTTTAAAAAATAATTATACAGCCGTTGTTTCTTAAAAAATCCATTGACCATGCTTTTCAGAAAACGTGTGGTTTAGTGATTGATTGTTTGTCAGTGACAGTTATGTTTTCTGTTAAAGGAACCTGTGATTGGTGTAGACATGGCTCTGAAACGAACAACACAGTAGGCAAAACGTTGTCCGATGCAGTGTTCAATGCAACAACACGTTGAACAGCTGTACTCTGTCATTTCTTGTCATAACAACCAAATAATCGTCCATCTTGTCTGAATTTTTTATTTCCAAAAAATGTATAATAATTTCAACAGATGTACTCAACAAACATCGGTTATATCTTTCCAAATAACAGCCTATTCCCTATACAGTGCACTACTTCTGACCAGTGCCCATACAGGACTAAAGTAGTGCACTATATAGGGACTAGGGTGCCATTTGTGAAGCAGTAATTTAACCCAACAAACATCATCTTGCATCAGGAGTGGATCTTGAAGCAGGAAGTTACAGCACATTTACAGCTCTGGTAGAGTTTCCACCAGAGAGCCATGAAACGTGTTATAATGACGCTGTTAAACACTGGTCATATTGAATAACCATATGTTTGAAATTCACTTCATGCACGCTTCTAATGACCTCACACACACACGCACACAGTCACACACACACAAACAGTCACACACACAAACAGTCACACACACACACACACACACACACACACACACACACACACACACACACACACACACACACACACACACACACACACACACACACACACACACACACACACACACACACACACACACACACACACACACACACACACACACAGACACACACAGCTTCTTTAGAGAGTAGTGAACTCTCCAGGGTTGAATGCAGGATGAAAACCATTCCATTCTTCATACCCTGTTTAATTACAATGGATTTTCTTCTTCTTCGTTTTCACTCTTTCGCTCTTTTTCCCACCCTTTCTTTCTTTATCTCTTTCTCTCCTTTCTTTCTTTCTTTCTCTCTTTCTCTCTCTCTCTCTTTCTCTCTTTCTCTCCTTTCTTTCTTTCTCTCTTTCTTTCTTTCTCTCTTTCTCTCCTTTCTCTCTTTCTCTCTCTCTTTCTTTCTCTCCTTTCTCTCTTTCTCTCTCTCTTTCTTTCTCTCCTTTCTCTCTTTCTCTCTCTCTTTCTTTCTCTCCTTTCTCTCTTTCTCTCTCTCTTTCTTTCTCTCCTTTCATTCTCTCCTTTCTCTCTTTCTCTCCTTTCTCTCTTTCTCTCTCTCTTTCTTTCTCTCCTTTCTTTCTTTCTTTCTTTCTTTCTTTCTCTCTTTCTCTCTTTCTCTCTCTCTCTCTTTCTCTCCTTTCTCTCTTTCTCTCTCTCTTTCTTTCTCTCCTTTCATTCTTTCTTTCTTCTTTTCTTGTTGCTCCTCATTTCCGTAATGAAACACAATACAGCTGAGTCATATCTAATAGGAGGTGTTATTAATGGCTCAGTTCCAAATGGCATTCTATTCCCTCCATAGTACACTACATTTGACCAGGGCCCATTGGGGTCAAAGAGCTCTGGTCAAATGTGCTGCACTATATAAGGGAATAGGGTGCCGTTTGTGATGTGGACATGGATTTCTCCTTCTTCAGAAAGAGGATCATTAGAGAGGATGATTTAAGACTGTTAAGCTTCCAGTCTCCTTCATTATTGGTTTAACTCATTAGGTCTCGTTGTTCTCTATGATAGCATGCAGCTGAAAGATGGATGGAGTCAAATGGGCCGTGCTCACACCAAAGACAATGGACTAGGATATTTAGGAACTGCTCTCTACAGTGTACGAGGACGTATTTAACTAAATGCATAAAATACACTTTTTTGAATGTCAGATATACTGGTTATCGTCTATTATCAATCCGAAACAGACTATATCCTTGACTGAAAATGTCACTGTCACTCAAAGAGAATGAATCAAAATGCATAAAATACACTTTTTTGAATGTCAGATATACTGGTTATCGTTTATTATCAATCAGAAACAGACTACATCCTTGACTGAAAATGTCACTGTCACTCAAAGAGAATGAATCAACGACTCTTCATTGACGTCTTCCCAATATCGCTGTCAGTTGGAGTTCGGTACTTTGCAAACCAAGATTTTAAAGCTGAACAGATAATCATGGCCTTCTCGTGTCATAGATTTGGAAAAACTGGATCTGGTTAGCAGGCTACGGAGCTAAATGAAGCGGGTCTCTTCTAGTTAGTGTATATCTATGCTATCTCTGATTTACGTTGAGTGGAGAGTTCTTCCAAGGACATCGGTTTCCTTCATCAGCAACAAACTGTGCTTTTATCGCTGTTACGACGGCGCTCAGTGAACCGTGGCTTCGCCATGGGGATTCATACACACATGGGTACACACACATACACACACATTCAGAGCTGCGGTTCCTGTGTGTGTGTGTGTGTTTGTGTGCTTACCCCATCAATGACTGAGTGAGGACATGGGGGTTAATTAGTTTTAGTGACAGCGGGCGACCGGCAGGTTCATATCATATCATCTCTCCCATTATACACACACACACACACACACGCACGCACGCGCGCACACACACACACACACACACACACACACACACACACACACACACACACACACAAAGGGAGATTCATATCATATCATCTTCCATTAGCGCTGCTCGGTCTCCTAACTGCCTGCTTTATGTAGAACAGAGGGGCACTGAGGGACATGGGCCTGCATATATCAGCCTGTTAAATATTCACTAAACTACATGTATAGCCTTATGCATTGTGTTTGGTGCACGAAAGGCTCATACAAGTGTTCTAAAGCTGCTAGGAGGAGACCCGACCAAATTCACATAGAAATGTGTTATCGATCTGTCATTCTCATTGAAAGCATGTCTAAGAAGTTGCAGATCTGTTCTATGTGCACTATTTCTACGCCTCATGTTCTAAACCTTTACCTTCGGTTTTGTACACCAGCTTTAAACAGCTTAAAATACAATATTTTTGGTTCTGGATAATATATTTCACAGCGGTTTAGATGGTACAGTGATTCTCTACACTATTCTTGCTTGTTTTCTCACATAAACTGAAATGAACGTTTAGGATTTTAGCATCCAGAAAATGGTGGATCGATTTCTGCGTAGTGCAACTTTAACGTGGAGCTGGCAGCGTTCCAGTAACATGCACTCTTATTAATCTGTCACTCAGGAAGAATATCACATTTTAGTTAAAAAAAACTACAACATTTTCTGACAAGCAATCACTAAGATATGTCATTTTCACATTTTCCTAACTTCATAGACCGTTTGGGAATTACGTACATGAAGACATTTGTGACAATTTTATAGCAATGTAGAGTGGGAAAGCGGCCATGGGTTTGGATAATTAATAAACACTTCAGTAAATAAAGCCTAATAAAAACATCTGTCTCATCCAGGACCTGAGTCTACGCAGACTGCATCACACTAGCCAATCAGAGCTACAGTAGGCCTATATACAAATAAGCCATTTGCCTCGCAGGCCTGTCCTCATTCACTATGAACTGGACTGTGTGTTTCCAGGCAGTTTCCACTTCAGATCATTAGAAAACATTCACCAAAAGACACAAAATACACCTGAAAGTATTTCTGCAGTAATGTAAATACCACAGGAGTCCTCTTACATGTGGGAACTTTACAGTCCTACTGATCAAACAACCATGAACAGGTAGGCTCGCTACCTCAGTTATACACATCAACAACAACAAGAACAACAACTAATGCTAGCCAGAGCGAGATGAGCTAAAATCTACCGAGGGAACATTAGATAAACCCGTAATGGCCGTCAAAAAGGAACTGATAAACGATGGGGAATAGTAGCTTGCTCCTTCTACTGCAGCAGCCTGCCAATCCAAGCTGTCCCAACCAAGCCACGTTTTGACAACAGAATGGGAACTCTCCTGCTCAACGCCATAAACATTTGATTGACAATAAAAGGTGCGTTCGTAAATTCAGAGCGTTGTCAGGCCGTCCTTTCATAAATTCAGACCGTTGTCAGACCGTCCTTTCATACATTCAGAGCGTTGTCAGACCGTCCTTACATAAATTCAGAGCGTTGTCAGACGTCCTTACATAAATTCAGAGCGTTGTCAGATCATCCTTTCATAAATTCAGAGCATTGTCAGACCGTCCTTACATAAATTCAGAGCGTTGTCAGATCGTCCTTTCATGAATTCAGAGCGTTGTCAGATCGTCCTTTCATAAATTCAGAGCGTTGTCAGATCGTCCTTTCATAAATTCAGAGCGTTGTCAGATCGTCCTTTCATAAATTCAGAGCGTTGTCAGATCGTCCTTTCATAAATTCAGAGCGTTGTCAGACCGTCCTTTCATAAATTCAGAGCGTTGTCAGACCGTCCTTTCATAAATTCAGAGCGTTGTCAGATCGTCCTTTCATAAATTCAGAGCGTTGTCAGACCGTCCTTTCATAAATTCAGAGCGTTGTCAGATCATCCTTTCATAAATTCAGAGCGTTGTCAGGCCGTCCTTACATAAATTCAGAGCGTTGTCAGACCATCCTTTCATAAATTCAGAGCGTTGTCAGACCGTCCTTTCATAAATTCAGAGCGTAGTCAGACCGTCCTTTCATAAATTCAGAGCGTTGTCAGACCGTCCTTTCATAAATTCAGAGCGTTGTCAGACCGTCCTTTCATAAATTCAGAGCGTTGTTAGATCATCCTTTCATAAATTCAGAGCGTCCTTTCATAAATTCAGAGCGTTGTCAGATCATCCTTTCATAAATTCAGAGCGTTGTCAGGCCGTCCTTACATAAATTCAGAGCGTTGTCAGACCATCCTTTCATAAATTCAGAGCGTTGTCAGACCGTCCTTTCATAAATTCAGAGCGTTGTCAGATCGTCCTTTCATAAATTCAGAGCGTTGTCAGATCGTCCTTTCATAAATTCAGAGCGTTGTAAGACCGTCCTTTCATAAATTCAGAGCGTTGTCAGACCGTCCTTTCATAAATTCAGAGCGTTGTCAGGCCGTCCTTACATAAATTCAGAGCGTTGTCAGACCATCCTTTCATAAATTCAGAGCGTTGTCAGACCGTCCTTACATAAATTCAGAGCGTTGTCAGACCGTCCTTACATACATTTCTCCAAGCATTCTTCTCAACGGCAGTCAATAATCCAAGCTAACTGGCTAAAGTTGGCTAGCCCGCTAGCTACTGCCAGAAGGAACACCTCACTCTGACCATTTTACTTGACCTATGTAGCAGAGCTGGTCAATGTAGCAGAGCTGGTCAATGTAGCAGAGCTGGTTAATGTAGCAGAGCTGGTTAATGTAGCAGAGCTGGTTAATGAAGCAGAGCTGGTCAATGTAGCAGAGATGGTCAATGTAGCAGAGCTGGTCAGTGTAGCAGAGCTGGTCAGTGTAGCAGAGCTGGTTAATGTAGCAGAGCTGGTTAATGTAGCAGAGCTGGTCAATGTAGCAGAGCTGGTCAATGTATCAGAGCTGGTTAATGTAGCAAAGCTGGTTAATGTAGCAGAGCTGGTCAATGTAGCAGAGCTGGTCAGTGTAGCAGAGCTGGTCAGTGTAGCAGAGCTGGTTAATGTAGCAGAGCTGGTTAATGTAGCAGAGCTGGTCAATGTAGCAGAGCTGGTCAGTGTAGCAGAGCTGGTCAGTGTAGCAGAGCTGGTTAATGTAGCAGAGCTGGTTAATGTAGCAGAGCTGGTTAATGTAGCAGAGCTGGTCAATGTAGCAGAGCTGGTCAGTGTAGCAGAGCTGGTCAGTGTAGCAGAGCTGGTTAATGTAGCAGAGCTGGTTAATGTAGCAGAGCTGGTTAATGTAGCAGAGCTGGTCAATGTAGCAGAGCTGGTCAGTGTAGCAGAGCTGGTCAGTGTAGCAGAGCTGGTCAATGTAGCAGAGCTGGTTAATGTAGCAGAGCTGGTTAATGTAGCAGAGCTGGTCAATGTAGCAGAGCTGGTCAATGTAGCAGAGCTGGTTAATGTAGCAGAGCTGGTTAATGTAGCAGAGCTGGTTAATGTAGCAGAGCTGGTTAATGTAGCAGAGCTGGTCAATGTAGCAGAGCTGGTCAATGTAGCAGAGCTGGTTAATGTAGCAGAGCTGGTTAATGTAGCAGAGCTGGTTAATGTAGCAGAGCTGGTCAGTGTAGCAGAGCTGGTCAGTGTAGCAGAGCTGGTCAATGTATCAGAGCTGGTTAATGTAGCAGAGCTGGTTAATGTAGCAGAGCTGGTCAATGTAGCAGAGCTGGTCAATGTAGCAGAGCTGGTCAATGTAGCAGAGCTGGTTAATGTAGCAGAGATGGTTAATGTAGCAGAGCTGGTTAATGTAGCAGAGCTGGTCAATGTAGCAGAGCTGGTCAATGTAGCAGAGCTGGTCAATGTAGCAGAGCTGGTTAATGTAGCAGAGCTGGTCAATGTAGCAGAGCTGGTCAATGTAGCAGAGCTGGTTAATGTAGCAGAGCTGGTCAATGTAGCAGAGCTGGTCAATGTAGCAGAGCTGGTTAATGTAGCAGAGCTGGTCAGTGTAGCAGAGCTGGTTAATGTAGCAGAGCTGGTCAATGTAGCAGAGCTGGTCAATGTCATCTAGGGCGTAAGCGACTAACCGCCGTGCTGGAAACATTGTAATGACTTTTTCCGCTAACCTTTACTGCCATATTCAGCAGGTTTTGCATGTTCAGAAATTCATCAGTTATTCTGCGCTCTGGCACACACTCAGAGTGCTCTGAAATCGGAGTAGATAGCAAGAGTAAGTTTACAACGCAAGAGATATGCTAGACGGCTAACAGTCTAGTCATTCAGCATAGCTTAAAACGATTAGCATTTTCTTGCTAGCTGATAAATGATAAGTGCATCTTGAGCTGTATCCACCGAAAAATGATTTGAGGGGGGAGTGTCGGTTACTCAACCACTCCTCCAAATGACATGACATCCTCCCAGCAGCTAGCTAATGTTAGGCTCTGTGTTTTAAGCGTGCTAGAATAGCTGCTTGAATTAATGCCATGAATTTGCCACATTGAGACTGACTTGAGACTGACTTGTGATCATTGCCTTGTTTAATTGTATTGACATTGTATTGACATTCTTAGCCTCAGTTACATTTGTCCATTTTTTTTTTCTTCAAAACATTGAGTCATTGAACTGTGCATCCCGAATGGAGGGAGCAAACAATGTACCAGGCCAGCTGTGATTTACAACCTGATAGCGATATTTTTGGGACAACCAAGACATTTGTTGGTATTAAATATATTATATGAATCATGCATTGAACTGCATCCATCCACAGTATTCTACCAACAACGCCCTAGTGTTCATCACGGACCACTGAGTCAAATAGAACCCATTTCTAAAACATCTGATCAAGTTGGTTTAGTAGCATAAACTGGTAATTTGACGTGTTGGACTGATATTCTGATTGTCTGTTTGTTTTATATCTTCAGAGTAGTTATAAAGCTGTCAGTTCCACTTTAAGGTACTTCAGACCTTGACTGATAATAACCTCTCCACTTCTTGAGATACAAAGCAAATGACGTCCCAAATGGCACTCTATTCACTTCATAGTTCACTACTGGTTATAAGTTGTGCACTACAAAGGGAATAAGGTGCCATTTGAGACGTGGCCAAAAGCATTAAGCAGCACTTATGCAGTACCAATTAGAACTGCAAGGCCCCTTGGTGGAAAAAAATTAAAAACACTCTTCCTCTCTTCCCTCTGTTCTCTTCTCTTTTAAACTCCAAGGCCGCTCCTTTTCTTTCTTGGGCTGCAGTCTGTAGGAAAGCTCACTAAATCCCCCACCACGGTGTCATGTTTTCAATCTACAAACGCATGCCTTCAACCCACACCTCCTATCCTCCCTGTTCTCCCTCATACCCCCTTCAATCCCACTCCTCCTATCCTCCCTGTTCACCCTCATACCCTTCTTCAATCCCACTCCTCCTATCCTCCCTGTTCTCCATCATACCCCCTTCAATCCCACTCCTCCTATCCTCCCTGTTCTCCCTCATACCCCCTTCAATCTCACTGCTCCTATCCTCCCTGTTCTCCCTCATACCCCCTTCAATCCCACTCCTTCTATCCTCCCTGTTCTCCCTCATACCCCCTTCAATCCCTCTCCTCCTATCCTCCCTGTTCTCCCTCATACCCCCTTCAATCCCACTGCTCCTATCCTCCCTGTTCTCCCTCATACCCCCTTCAACCCCACTCCTCCTTCTCCTGTTGAACAGGGCACATAGGGCTCTGGTCAAAAGTAGTGCACTACATAGGGAATATACTACCATTTAGGACACAATCCAAGGCACCTAGTAATTGTATTAGATTGTTTACATTTAACTTTTAACTAGGCAAGTCAGTTAAGAACAAATTCTTATTTACAATGACGGCCTTCTGGGGAACAGTGGGTTAACTGCCTTGTTCAGGGGCAGAACGACCCATTTGTACCTTGTCAGCTCAGGAATTTGACCTTTCGGTTACTGGCCCAACGCTCTAACCACCAGGCTACCTGCCACCAAATTTAATTTGTTAATTAGTCATTTAAAGGCTATGCATAAAAAGTTGTCAGTTCCAAAATGAATCCTTAGTGTGACTGTTTACCACATCTCCATTAATCACTTACTGCTAGACAGAGCAGAGGAGTCATTCTACAGGGAGACACTGGAAACAGGACAAAAGGGGCAGTCAGACATGATTTTAACTCTAGACAGAGAAAAGGTAGGACAAATACGGAGGGCGCGGGGCATGAGAGTGGAGAGGGGTTTAGTGGGGATGTCCAGCTCGGACGACAGGGTAACGCCCATGAGACTCACATCAGCCCCCGAGTCGATGAGTACCTGGAGAGACTTGGACTGGTTGCCCCACAGCAAGGTGGCATGGAGAGGGGGGCGCGCAAGGGGAGAAGAACAATTATCTTTATGACCCACCAGAGAACTCACTCCAACGAATGAGTTGGGTCTCGTGAAGGGACAGGCACATAATTACCGACAGTACCGCAATATAGACAACTCTGGGTGTTCAGTCGGCGTACAAGATCGGCGGAAGGCAGCCTAGCCCTGCCGAGCTGCATTGGCTCGGGAAGAGGCAACTTGGCAGTCTTCGGAGGCTCTTGGAGGAACTCAGGTAAGCTCGGATCCTATCGGGGATTTCCGGAGCTCATCAGATGCAAGGTGGGATACTTGAGTGAGCAATTGGGACCGCAATCAGACCTCTTCTCCCTCCTAGTTCTCGGGCTGCAAGCTTGTCATTAACCCCCACCGATAATCAGTGCAGGAACGTGCTGAACAGCGCGTCTGGGTTCCAGGTACCCTCCGCAGCCAGCGTGCAGAAATCCCCCGCATAGTCTGCCACACTGAGGGAGCCCTGCCGAAGCTGGAGTAACATCCAGGTTCATAGTCTGTCACACTGAGGGAGTCCTGCCGAAGCTGGAGTAACATCCAGGTTCATAGTCTGTCACACTGAGGGAGTCCTGCCGAAGCTGGAGTAACATCCAGGTTCATAGTCTGCCACACCGAGGGAGTCCTGCCGAAGCTGGAGTAACATCCAGGTTCATAGTCTGCCACACTGAGGGAGCCCTGCCGAAGCTGGAGTAACATCCGGGTTCATAGTCTGTCACACTGAGGGAGCCCTGCCGAAGCTGGAGTAACATCCATGTTCATAGTCTGTCACACTGAGGGAGCCCTGCCGAAGCTGGAGTAACATCCAGGTTCATAGTCTGTCACACCGAGGGAGTCCTGCCGAAGCTGGAGTAACATCTGGGTTCATAGTCTGCCACACTGAGGGAGCCCTGCCGAAGCTGGAGTAACATCCGGGTTCATAGTCTGCCACACCGAGGGAGTCCTGCCGAAGCTGGAGTAACATCCGGGTTCATAGGTAACTGGGGTTCCTGGGAAACCGGGGTGAAGGCGATGCTACCAGCCGGATAACTGAAGGGCTGGGAGGTTACCGTCACGGTAGGCTGCCTAGTAGGCAACCCACAAAATTGCTCCCGCAAAGCGTCCAATGCTGGGTGGTGATGTTCGGCCACGTCCTGGACCCCTTCCGTCAGACCTTGATGCATCTCCTCGTGTCTACCAATGAGGGTTCCTTGGGAGGTGATGGCATTGCTGAGCTGGTCCAATTCTACTGTGTCAGTCATGGCCAGTTCGTACTATCAGGAATCAAGGGAAGACCCAAGTGCAGACTGTGTGAAGTAACAATGCGTTTTGTAACCACAGGAGCAGGCAAACGAAAGGTCAAGGCAGGCAGGGATTGATAATGCAGAGCAGAGGCCAAGGTACAGGAAGGCAGGTAGGCTCAGGGTCAGCTCAGGCAGAGGTCAGTAATCCAGAGGTGGATCAAAGGAACAGGACAGACTCAGGGTCAGGGAGAGGCAGTGGTCAGGCGAGCGGGAACAGGGTCAGGACAGGTAAAGGTCAAAAACCAGGAGGACGAGAAAAACAGAGACTAGGGAAAACAGGAGCTGAGACAAAAGGCTGGGAGGCTTGAACATACAAGACGAACTGGCAACAGAGACAGAAAACACAGGTATAAACACACAAGGGATAATGGGGAAGATGGGCGACACCTGGAGGGGGGTGGAGACAAGAACAATGACAGGTATAAACACACAGGGGATAATGGGGAAGATGGGCGACACCTGGAGGGGGGTGGAGACAAGAACAATGACAGGTATAAACACACAGGGGATAATGGGGAAGATGGGCGACACCTGGAGGGGGGTGGAGACAAGAACAATGACAGGTATAAACACACAGGGGATAATGGGGAAGATGGGCGACACCTGGAGGGGGGTGGAGACAAGAACAATGACAGGTATAAACACACAGGGGATAATGGGGAAGATGGGCGACACCTGGAGGGGGGTGGAGACAAGAACAATGACAGGTATAAACACACAGGGGATAATGGGGAAGATGGGTGACACCTGGAGGGGGGTGGAGACGAGAACAACACAGGTATAAACACACAGGGGATAATGGGGAAGATGGGTGACACCTGGAGGGGGTGGAGACAAGAACAATGACAGGTATAAACACACAGGGGATAATGGGAAGATGGGTGACACCTGGAGGGGGTGGAGACAAGAACAATGACAGGTGAAACAGATCAGGGTGTGACAAGGAGGATACTGGTTTAAAACGCTGTGTGAAACATGAATCACCTACTGCTAGACACAGCAGAGGAGTGATTCTATAGGAGGATACTGGTTTAAAACACTGTATGAAACACAATCACACACAGACATGTTCACAATTACGCGTGCACACACACACACACACACACACACACACACACACACACACACACACACTCAAACCTTTCCGCAGCATACACATTACTTTTAATACACCCTGTAGTTGTAACAAGTCACAGCAGGTGTAATCAAGGACACACTCAAGTGGAGTCTCTCTGGAAATGAAGTGGACGACAATATAAAACCACGATGAAGAACATAACCAGATATATCCGTATGCTCCAAATTACACCCTATTCCCTAAATAGCACACTCAGAGCTCTGGTGAAAGTAGTGTACTAGATAGGGAATAGGGCTCTGGTGAAAGTAGTGTACTAGATAGGGAATAGGGCTCTGGTGAAAGTAGTGTACTAGATAGGGAATAGGGCTCTGGTGAAAGTAGTGTACTAGATAGGGAATAGGGCTCTGGTAGAAGTATTGTACTAGATAGGGAATTGGGCTTTGGTGAAAGTAGTGTACTAGATTGGGAATAGAGCTCTGGTGAAAGTAGTGTACTAGATAGGGAATAGGGCTCTGGTGAAAGTAGTGTACTAGATAGGGAATAGGGCTCTGGTGAAAGTAGTGTACTAGATAGGGAATAGGGCTCTGGTGAAAGTAGTGTACTAGATAGGGAATAGGGCTCTGGTAGAAGTATTGTACTAGATAGGGAATTGGGCTTTGGTGAAAGTAGTGTACTAGATTGGGAATAGAGCTCTGGTGAAAGTAGTGTACTAGATCGGGAATAGGGCTCTGGTAGAAGTATTGTACTAGATAGGGAATTGGGCTTTGGTGAAAGTAGTGTACTAGATTGGGAATAGAGCTCTGGTGAAAGTAGTGCACTAGATAGGGAATAGGGCTCTGGTGAAAGTAGTGTACTAGATAGGGAATAGGGCTCTGGTGAAAGTAGTGTACTAGATAGGGAATAGGGCTCTGGTGAAAGTAGTGTACTTGATAGGGAATAGGGCTCTGGTGAAAGTAGTGTACTAGATAGGGAATAGGGCTCTGGTAGAAGTAGTGTACTAGATAGGGAATAGGGCTCTGGTGAAAGTAGTGTACTTGATAGGGAATAGGGCTCTGGTGAAAGTAGTGTACTTGATAGGGAATAGGGCTCTGGTGAAAGTAGTGTACTAGATAGGGAATAGGGCTATGGTAGAAGTTGTGTACTAGATAGGGAATAGGGCTCTGGTGAAAGTAGTGTACTTGATAGGGAATAGGGCTCTGGTGAAAGTAGTGTACTTGATAGGGAATAGGGCTCTGGTGAAAGTAGTGTACTAGATAGGGAATAGGGCTCTGGTGAAAGTAGTGTACTTGATAGGGAATAGGGCTCTGGTGAAAGTAGTGTACTAGATAGGGAATAGGGGTCTGGTGAAAGTAGTGTACTTGATAGGGAATAAAGCTCTGGTGAAAGTAGTGTACTAGATAGGGAATAGAGCTCTGGTGAAAGTAGTGTACTAGATAGGGAATAGTGCTCTGTGAAAGTAGTGTACTAGATAGGGAATAGGGCTCTGTTAAAATTAGTGTACTAGATAGGGAATAGAGCTCTGGTGAAATTAGTGTACTAGATAGGGAATAGAGCTCTGGTGAAAGTAATGTACTAGATAGGGAATAGTGCTCTGGTGAAAGTAGTGTACTAGATAGTTAATAGGGCTCTGGTGAAAGTAGTGTACTAGATAAGGAATAGGGCTCTGGTGAAAGTAGTGTACTTGATAGGGAATAGGGCTCTGGTGAAAGTAGTGTACTA
>NC_048583.1:7318159-7338159 GCF_013265735.2 Oncorhynchus mykiss | reverse complement strand
ACCCTAACCTTAATCTCTGCTGCTGACCCTAACTCTAACCTCTGCTGCTGACCCTAACCCTAACATCTGCTGCTTACCCTAACTCTAACCCTAACCTCTGCTGTTGACCCTAACTCTAACCCTAACCTCTGCTGCTGACCCTAACTCTAACCCTAACCTCTGCTGCTGACCCTAACCCTAACCTCTGCTGCTGACCCTAACCCTAATCTCTGCTGCTGACCCTAACCCCAACCCTAACCTCTGCTGCTAACCCTAACCATAACATCTGCTGCTGACCCTAACTCTAACCTCTGCTGCTGACCCTAACCCTAACATCTGCTGCTGACCCTAACTCTAACCCTAATCTCTGCTGCTGAACCTAACCCTAATATCTGCTGCTGACCCTAACCCTAACCTCTGCTGCTGACCCTAACCCTAATCTCTGCTGCTGACCCTAACCCCAACCCTAACCTCTGCTGCTAACCGTAACCATAACATCTGCTGCTGACCCTAACTCTAACCTCTGCTGCTGACCCTAACCCTAACATCTGCTGCTGACCCTAACCATAACCTCTGCTGCTGACCCTAACCCTAACACTAACCTCTGCTGCTGACCCTAACCCTAACCCTAACCTCTGCTGCTGACCCTAACTCTAACCTCTGCTGCTGACCCTAACCCTAATCTCTGCTGCTGACCCTTACCCTAACCTTAATCTCTGCTGCTGACCCTAACCCTAACATCTGCTGCTGACCCTAACCCTAATCTCTGCTGCTGACCCTAACCCCAACCCTAACCTCTGCTGCTAACCCTAACCATAACATCTGCTGCTGACCCTAACTCTAACCTCTGCTGCTGACCCTAACCATAACCTCTATTGCTGACCCTAACCCTAACCTCTGCTGCTGACCCTAACCATAACCTCTGCTGCTGACCCTAACTCTAACCCCAACCTCTGCTGCTGACCCTAACTCTAACCCCAACCTCTGCTGCTGACCCTAACTCTAACCCTAACCTCTGCTGCTGACCCTAACCCTAACCCTAACCCTAACCTCTGCTGCTGAACCTAACCCTAACCCCAACCTCTGCTGCTGACCCTAACCCCAACCTCTGCTGCTGACCCTAACTCTAACCCTAACCTCTGCTGCTGACCCTAACCCTAACCCTAACCTCTGCTGCTGACCCTAACCCTAACCCTAACCCTAACCTCTGCTGCTGACCCTAACACCAACCTCTGCTGCTGACCCTAACTCTAACCCTAACCTCTGCTGCTGACCCTAACCCTAACCTCTGCTGCTAACCCTAACCCTAACCCTAACCTCTGCTGCTGACCCTAACTCTAACCCTAACCTCTGCTGCTGGCCCTAACTCTAACCCTAACCTCTGCTGCTGACCCTAACTCTAACATTAACCTCTGCTACTAACCCTAACCTCTGCTGCTAACCCTAACTCAAACCTTAACCTCTGCTGCTGACCCTAACCTCTGCTGCTGACCCTAACCTTAACCCTAACCTCTGCTGCTGACCCTAACCCTAACCCCAACCTCTGCTGCTGACCCTAACCCCAACCTCTGCTGCTGACCCTAACTCTAACCCTAACCTCTGCTGCTGACCCTAACCCTAACCCTAACCTCTGCTGCTGACCCTAACCCTAACCCTAACCCTAACCTCTGCTGCTGACCCTAAAACCAACCTCTGCTGCTGACCCTAACTCTAACCCTAACCTCTGCTGCTGACCCTAACCCTAACCTCTGCTGCTAACCCTAACCCTAACCCTAACCTCTGCTGCTGACCCTAACTCTAACCCTAACCTCTGCTGCTGGCCCTAACTCTAACCCTAATCTCTGCTGCTGACCCTAACTCTAACATTAACCTCTGCTACTAACCCTAACCTCTGCTGCTAACCCTAACTCAAACCTTAACCTCTGCTGCTGACCCTAACCTCTGCTGCTGACCCTAACCTTAACCCTAACCTCTGCTGCTGACCCTAACTCTAAACCTAACCTCTTCTGATGACCCTAACTCTAAACCTAACCTCTGCTGCTGACCCTAACTCTAACCCTAACCTCTGCTGCTGACCCTAACTCTAACCTTAACCTCTGCTGCTGACCCTAACTCTAACCCTAACCTTTGCTGCTGACCCTAACTGTAACCTTAACCTCTGCTGCTGACTCTAACTCTGACCCTAACCTCTGCGGCTGACCCTAACTCTAACCTTAACCTCTGCAGCTGACTCTAACTCTGACCCTAACCTCTGCTGCTGACCCTAACCTTAACCCTAACCTCTGCTGCTGACCCTAACTCTAACCCTAACCTCTGCTGCTGACCCTAACTCTAACCCTAACCTCTGCTGCCGACCCTAACTCTAACCCTAACTTCTGCTGCTGACCCTAACTCTAACCCTAACCTCTGCTGCTAACCCTAACTCTAACTCTAACCCTAACCTCTGCTACTAACCCTAACCTCTGCTGCTAACCCTAACTCTAACCCTAACCTCTGCTACTAACCCTAACTCTAACCCTAACCTCTGCTGCTAACCCTAACTCTAACTCTAACCCTAACCTCTGCTACTAACCCTAACCTCTGCTGCTAACCCTAACTCTAACCCTAACCTCTGCTACTAACCCTAACTCTAACCCTAACCTCTGCTACTAACCCTAACTCTAACCCTAACCTCTGCTACTAACCCTAACCTCTGCTGCTGACCCTAACTCTAACTCTAACCCTAACCTCTGCTACTAACCCTAACTCTAACCCTAACCTCTGCTACTAACCCTAACTCTAACCCTAACCTCTGCTACTAACCCTAACCTATGCTACTAACCCTAACTCTAACCCTAACCTCTGCTACTAACCCTAACCTCTGCTACTAACCCTAACCTCTTCTGCTGACTCTAACCTTAACGAGGGTGTAGGGACATATCTCTTTCTTCGGTCAGAGAGAGAGGGAACTTAGCCATAGAATAGCCATGGAATTTCAACTGAAGCTATGAACTTAGTTCCTTATCTCCTTCTCTCATTCCCTTCTTCCCACTCTCCCCCTATATCTCTCCTCTCCCTCTCTCTGACTCACTTCCTGCTGTCCCCATCTCTCTGTCCCTCCCTCCATCCCTCCCTCTCTCAGTGTCAGGAAACACACTCCTCTCCAGTGCTCAGAGCTGAATCCTCCGAGGATCATGTAAATTATAGTGCGGGTCGATGTCACCAATGGCCTGTTTGCATGTGATTTATACCACTGCTGGGTTTAATTATAGAAGTCTTTTATTTCCTCTGTAAAGCACTGACCACAAACCTGTTAGAGAGCCTGATACTACTGGGATAAATCTCACATGAATGGATTGTAGCAGCAGACATAATGACTTCTCTCTGTTCTCTCGCTGTTTTCTCCCTCTCATTTCTCTGTTTCTGTTTGTCTTTCATATCCTTCTAATTCAAGAACTCTCCTCTTTTTCTCTCCATTTCTTCAATTTCCTTCTACCTCTCTGCCTTCCTCCATTCTCCCTCCGTTCCTAATGTTTTGACTGACTGAGTCCTTAGTCCTTGTGTAGAGAGCAACACACCATATATTACAGGGGATTGGACATTTAAATTAAAGCTACAATCTGGGAACGCCAGTCACCCTCCCCTCCCCTCCACTTAGCCTGAGTCCTTGTCTAAAGATCACCTCTGCAGACATCATAGGGAATTGGACCTATATTAAAGCTACAATCTGTGATCTGGGTTCAATTCAATGGTCATTGCAGTTCTTGATGTATACTTCCATGATTTGAATCCCAGTCTGGCCCTTTCAGGTTGTCTACTTATCGGATGGTCGTGACATCATTACATCAAGGCAGTTAATGTAACGCTAGTGGTTCTTAATTAGCCTTTATGACATCATAAATGTCTCTGAGGTTCCGGGAGAGAAGGGGAGAAGGGGAGAAGGGAGAGAAGGGGAGAAGGGGAGAAGGGGAGAGAAGGGGAGCAGTGGGAGAAGGGAGAGAAGAGAGAGAAGGGGAGAAGGGAGAGAAGGGAAGAAGGGAGAGAAGGGGAGAAGGGGAGAAGGAAGAGAAGGGGAGAAGGGAGAGAAGGGGAGAAGGAGAGAAGGGGAGAGGAGAGAGAAGGGAGAGAAGGGGAGAAGGGAGAGAAGAGAGAGAATGGGAGAAGGAAGAGAAGGGGAGAAGGGGAGAAGGAAGAGAAGGGGAGAGGGGAGAGAAGGGAGAGAAGGGGAGAAGGAGAGAAGGGGAGAAGAGAGAGAAGGGGAGAAGGGAGAGAAAGGAGAGAAGGGGAGAAGGATAGAAGGGGAGAAGGGAGAGAAGGGAGAGAAGGGAGAGAAGGGAAGAAGGATAGAAGGGGAGAAGGGAGAGAAAGGAGAGAAGGGGAGAAGGATAGAAGGGGAGAAGGGAGAGAAGGGAGAGAAGGGAGAGAAGGGGAGAAGGGAGAGAAGGGGAGAGAAGGGGAGAAGGAGAGAAGGGGAGAAGGGAGAGAAGGGGAGAAGGGGAGAAGGGAGAGAAGGGGAGAAGGAGAGAAGGGGAGAGAAGGGGAGAAGGAGAGAAGGGGAGAAGGGAGAGAAGGGGACAAGGGGAGAAGGAGAGAAAGGGAGAGAAGGGGAGAAGGGGAGAGAAGGGAGAAGGGAGAGAAGGGAGAGAAGGGGAGAAGGGAGAGAAGGGGAGAGAAGGGGAGAAAAGAGAGAAGTGGAGAAGGGAGACCAGGGCAAAGTCAAGGGCACCAGCCAACCACTTGTCCTACTCCATGAGTGAAATGTCAAGCTAAGTTTGTACAGGATTGATGAGATGAGGTGGGAAGGATAACGGGGAGAAACTAAGCAGACCAACAAGTCAGTGGCGAACTAAAATGTGTCCACATGTGTCAATATAATATCAACCACAAATATACAGAACAATCGAACTAAAGCTTTACACAGACTTCATACTATATTACTTCAGACCAGTGTCAAACAACGAGTGTAAACAACACACACTAGACAAGACAGGCGACCAAACAACAGATAACTGGTCTTTTCTAATGGGTGGTGTTCACCTGGGTCGAGATGCACTACTGTGAAGAGGGTTGTCTCTCCATTATTTGATACTTGTAACGTCTGTTGTTGGGAGAAGGAGAAGACCAAGGTGCAGCGTGGTAAGTATTCATAATACCTTTTAATCAATACGAATACCTGAACAAAAAAACAACAAACAGACAAACCAACAGTTCTGCAAGGTGCAGAAAATAACTACCCACAAACCATAGTGGGACAACAGGCTGCCTAAGTATGGTTTCCAATCAGAGACAACGATTGACAGCTGCCTCTGATTGGGAACCATACCAGGCCAAAAACCTAGAAATATAACACACAGAACAAAACATAGAATGCCCACCCCAACTCACACCCTGACCAAACTAAAATAGAGACATAAAAAAGGAACTAAGGTCAGGACGTGACAATACTTCAGACTAGTTAATGTTGAGGAGCTGGTATTACCAGACTAGTTAATGTTGAGGAGCTGGTATTACCAGACTAGTTAATGTTGAGGAGCTGGTATTACCAGACTAGTTAATGTTGAGGAGCTGGTATTACCAGACTAGTTAATGTTGAGGAGCTGGTATTTCCAGACTAGTTAATGTTGAGGAGCTGGTATTACCAGACTAGTTAATGTTGAGGAGCTGGTATTACCAGACTAGTTAATGTTGAGGAGCTGGTATTACCAGACTAGTTAATGTTGAGGAGCTGGTATTACCAGACTAGTTAACGTTGAGGAGCTGGTATTACCAGACTAGTTAATGTTGAGGAGCTGGTATTACCAGACTAGTTAATGTTGAGGAGCTGGTATTACCAGACTAGTTAATGTTGAGGAGCTGGTATTACCAGACTAGTTAATGTTGAGGAGCTGGTATTACCAGACTAGTTAATGTTGAGGAGCTGGTATTACCAGACTAGTTAATGTTGAGGAGCTGGTATTACCAGACTAGTTAACGTTGAGGAGCTGGTATTACCAGACTAGTTAATGTTGAGGAGCTGGTATTACCAGACTAGTTAATGTTGAGGAGCTGGTATTACCAGACTAGTTAATGTTGAGGAGCTGGTATTACCAGACTAGTTAATGTTGAGGAGCTGGTATTACCAGACTAGTTAATGTTGAGGAGCTGGTATTACCAGACTAGTTAATGTTGAGGAGCTGGTATTACCAGACTAGTTAATGCTGAGGAGCTGGTATTACCAGACTAGTTAATGTTGAGGAGCTGGTATTACCAGACTAGTTAATGTTGAGGAGCTGGTATTACCAGACTAGTTAATGTTGAGGAGCTGGTATTACCAGACTAGTTAATGTTGAGGAGCTGGTATTACCAGACTAGTTAATGTGGAGGAGCTGGTATTACCAGACTAGTTAACGTTGAGGAGCTGGTATTACCAGACTAGTTAATGTTGAGGAGCTGGTATTACCAGACTAGTTAATGTTGAGGAGCTGGTATTACCAGACTAGTTAATGTTGAGGAGCTGGTATTACCAGACTAGTTAATGCTGAGGAGCTGGTATTACCAGACTAGTTAATGTTGAGGAGCTGGTATTACCAGACTAGTTAATGTTGAGGAGCTGGTATTACCAGACTAGTTAATGTTGAGGAGCTGGTATTACCAGACTAGTTAATGTTGAGGAGCTGGTATTACCAGACTAGTTAATGTGGAGGAGCTGGTATTACCAGACTAGTTAATGTTGAGGAGCTGGTATTACCAGACTAATTAATGTTGAGGAGCTGGTATTACCAGACTAGTTAATGTTGAGGAGCTGGTATTACCAGACTAGTTAATGTTGAGGAGCTGGTATTACCAGACTAGTTAATGTTGAGGAGCTGGTATTACCAGACTAGTTAACGTTGAGGAGCTGGTATTACCAGACTAGTTAATGTTGAGGAGCTGGTATTACCAGACTAGTTAATGTTGAGGAGCTGGTATTACCAGACTAGTTAATGTTGAGGAGCTGGTATTACCAGACTAGTTAATGTTGAGGAGCTGGTATTACCAGACTAGTTAACGTTGAGGAGCTGGTATTACCAGACTAGTTAACGTTGAGGAGCTGGTATTACCAGACTAGTTAATGTTGAGGAGCTGGTATTACCAGACTAGTTAATGTTGAGGAGCTGGTATTACCAGACTAGTTAACGTTGAGGAGCTGGTATTACCAGACTAGTTAATGTTGAGGAGCTGGTATTACCAGACTAGTTAATGTTGAGGAGCTGGTATTACCAGACTAGTTAATGTTGAGGAGCTGGTATTACCAGACTAGTTAATGCTGAGGAGCTGGTATTACCAGACTAGTTAATGTTGAGGAGCTGGTATTACCAGACTAGTTAATGTTGAGGAGCTGGTATTACCAGACTAGTTAATGTTGAGGAGCTGGTATTACCAGACTAGTTAATGTTGAGGAGCTGGTATTACCAGACTAGTTAATGTGGAGGAGCTGGTATTACCAGACTAGTTAATGTTGAGGAGCTGGTATTACCAGACTAATTAATGTTGAGGAGCTGGTATTACCAGACTAGTTAATGTTGAGGAGCTGGTATTACCAGACTAGTTAATGTTGAGGAGCTGGTATTACCAGACTAGTTAATGTTGAGGAGCTGGTATTACCAGACTAGTTAACGTTGAGGAGCTGGTATTACCAGACTAGTTAATGTTGAGGAGCTGGTATTACCAGACTAGTTAATGTTGAGGAGCTGGTATTACCAGACTAGTTAATGTTGAGGAGCTGGTATTACCAGACTAGTTAATGTTGAGGAGCTGGTATTACCAGACTAGTTAACGTTGAGGAGCTGGTATTACCAGACTAGTTAATGTTGAGGAGCTGGTATTACCAGACTAGATAATGTTGAGGAGCTGGTATTACCAGACTAGTTAATGTTGAGGAGCTGGTATTACCAGACTAGATAATGTTGAGGAGCTGGTATTACCAGACTAGTTAATGTTGAGGAGCTGGTATTACCAGACTAGTTAACGTGGAGGAGCTGGTATTACCAGACTAGTTAACGTGGAGGAGCTGGTATTACCAGACTAGTTAATGTTGAGGAGCTGGTATTACCAGACTAGTTAACGTTGAGGAGCTGGTATTACCAGACTAGTTAATGTTGAGGAGCTGGTATTACCAGACTAGTTAATGTTGAGGAGCTGGTATTACCAGACTAGTTAACGTTGAGGAGCTGGTATTACCAGACTAGTTAATGTTGAGGAGCTGGTATTACCAGACTAGTTAATGTTGAGGAGCTGGTATTACCAGACTAGTTAATGTTGAGGAGCTGGTATTACCAGACTAGTTAATGTTGAGGAGCTGGTATTACCAGACTAGTTAATGTGGAGGAGCTGGTATTACCAGACTAGTTAATGTGGAGGAGCTGGTATTACCAGACTAGTTAATGTTGAGGAGCTGGTATTACCAGACTAGTTAATGTTGAGGAGCTGGTATTACCAGACTAGTTAATGTTGAGGAGCTGGTATTACCAGACTAGTTAATGTTGAGGAGCTGGTATTACCAGACTAGTTAATGTTGAGGAGCTGGTATTACCAGACTAGTTAACGTTGAGGAGCTGGTATTACCAGACTAGTTAATGTTGAGGAGCTGGTATTACCAGACTAGT
This sequence comes from Oncorhynchus mykiss, assembly GCF_013265735.2. Classification (NCBI taxonomy): domain Eukaryota; kingdom Metazoa; phylum Chordata; class Actinopteri; order Salmoniformes; family Salmonidae; genus Oncorhynchus; species Oncorhynchus mykiss. Next base: position 7,329,577 of record NC_048583.1, on the reverse strand, counting down.
TAATGTTGAGGAGCTGGTATTACCAGACTAGTTAATGTTGAGGAGCTGGTATTACCAGACTAGTTAATGTTGAGGAGCTGGTATTACCAGACTAGTTAATGTGGAGGAGCTGGTATTACCAGACTAGTTAATGTGGAGGAGCTGGTATTACCAGACTAGTTAATGTTGAGGAGCTGGTATTACCAGACTAGTTAATGTTGAGGAGCTGGTATTACCAGACTAGTTAACGTTGAGGAGCTGGTATTACCAGACTAGTTAATGTTGCGGAGCTGGTATTACCAGACTAGTTAATGTTGAGGAGCTGGTATTACCAGACTAGTTAATGTTGAGGAGCTGGTATTACCAGACTAGTTAATGTTGAGGAGCTGGTATTACCAGACTAGTTAATGTTGAGGAGCTGGTATTACCAGACTAGTTAATGTTGAGGAGCTGGTATTACCAGACTAGTTAACGTTGAGGAGCTGGTATTACCAGACTAGTTAACGTTGCGGAGCTGGTATTACCAGACTAGTTAATGTTGAGGAGCTGGTATTACCAGACTAGTTAATGTTGAGGAGCTGGTATTACCAGACTAGTTAATGTTGAGGAGCTGGTATTACCAGACTAGTTAATGTTGAGGAGCTGGTATTACCAGACTAGTTAATGTGGAGGAGCTGGTATTACCAGACTAGTTAATGTTGAGGAGCTGGTATTACCAGACTAGTTAATGTTGAGGAGCTGGTATTACCAGACTAGTTAATGTTGAGGAGCTGGTATTACCAGACTAGTTAATGTTGAGGAGCTGGTATTACCAGACTAGTTAATGTTGAGGAGCTGGTATTACCAGACTAGTTAATGTTGAGGAGCTGGTATTACCAGACTAGTTAATGTTGAGGAGCTGGTATTACCAGACTAGTTAATGTTGAGGAGCTGGTATTACCAGACTAGTTAATGTTGAGGAGCTGGTATTACCAGACTAGTTAATGTTGAGGAGCTGGTATTACCAGACTAGTTAATGTTGAGGAGCTGGTATTACCAGACTAGTTAATGTTGAGGAGCTGGTATTACCAGACTAGTTAATGTTGAGGAGCTGGTATTACCAGACTAGTTAATGTTGAGGAGCTGGTATTACCAGACTAGTTAATGTTGAGGAGCTGGTATTACCAGACTAGTTAACGTGGAGGAGCTGGTATTACCAGACTAGTTAATGTTGAGGAGCTGGTATTTACCAGACTAGTTAATGTTGAGGAGCTGGTATTACCAGACTAGTTAATGTTGAGGAGCTGGTATTACCAGACTAGTTAATGTTGAGGAGCTGGTATTACCAGACTAGTTAACGTTGAGGAGCTGGTATTACCAGACTAGTTAATGTTGCGGAGCTGGTATTACCAGACTAGTTAATGTTGAGGAGCTGGTATTACCAGACTAGTTAATGTTGAGGAGCTGGTATTACCAGACTAGTTAATGTTGAGGAGCTGGTATTACCAGACTAGTTAATGTTGAGGAGCTGGTATTACCAGACTAGTTAATGTTGAGGAGCTGGTATTACCAGACTAGTTAACGTTGAGGAGCTGGTATTACCAGACTAGTTAATGTTGCGGAGCTGGTATTACCAGACTAGTTAATGTTGAGGAGCTGGTATTACCAGACTAGTTAATGTTGAGGAGCTGGTATTACCAGACTAGTTAATGTTGAGGAGCTGGTATTACCAGACTAGTTAATGTTGAGGAGCTGGTATTACCAGACTAGTTAATGTGGAGGAGCTGGTATTACCAGACTAGTTAATGTTGAGGAGCTGGTATTACCAGACTAGTTAATGTTGAGGAGCTGGTATTACCAGACTAGTTAATGTTGAGGAGCTGGTATTACCAGACTAGTTAATGTTGAGGAGCTGGTATTACCAGACTAGTTAATGTTGAGGAGCTGGTATTACCAGACTAGTTAATGTTGAGGAGCTGGTATTACCAGACTAGTTAATGTTGAGGAGCTGGTATTACCAGACTAGTTAATGTTGAGGAGCTGGTATTACCAGACTAGTTAATGTTGAGGAGCTGGTATTACCAGACTAGTTAATGTTGAGGAGCTGGTATTACCAGACTAGTTAATGTTGAGGAGCTGGTATTACCAGACTAGTTAATGTTGAGGAGCTGGTATTACCAGACTAGTTAATGTTGAGGAGCTGGTATTACCAGACTAGTTAATGTTGAGGAGCTGGTATTACCAGACTAGTTAATGTTGAGGAGCTGGTATTAACAGACTAGTTAACGTGGAGGAGCTGGTATTACCAGACTAGTTAATGTTGAGGAGCTGGTATTTACCAGACTAGTTAATGTTGAGGAGCTGGTATTACCAGACTAGTTAATGTTGAGGAGCTGGTATTACCAGACTAGTTAATGTGGAGGAGCTGGTATTACCAGACTAGTTAATGTTGAGGAGCTGGTATTACCAGACTAGTTAATGTGGAGGAGCTGGTATTACCAGACTAGTTAATGTGGAGGAGCTGGTATTACCAGACTAGTTAATGTGGAGGAGCTGGTATTACCAGACTAGTTAATGTTGAGGAGCTGGTATTACCAGACTAGTTAATGTTGAGGAGCTTGTATTACCAGACTAGTTAATGTTGAGGAGCTGGTATTACCAGACTAGTTAATGTTGAGGAGCTGGTATTACCAGACTAGTTAATGTTGAGGAGCTGGTATTACCAGACTAGTTAATGTTGAGGAGCTGGTATTACCAGACTAGTTAATGTTGAGGAGCTGGTATTTCCAGACTAGTTAATGTTGAGGAGCTGGTATTACCAGACTAGTTAATGTTGAGGAGCTGGTATTACCAGACTAGTTAATGTTGAGGAGCTGGTATTACCAGACTAGTTAATGTTGAGGAGCTGGTATTACCAGACTAGTTAATGTTGAGGAGCTGGTATTACCAGACTAGTTAATGTTGAGGAGCTGGTATTACCAGACTAGTTAATGTTGAGGAGCTGGTATTACCAGACTAGTTAATGTTGAGGAGCTGGTATTACCAGACTAGTTAATGTTGAGGAGCTGGTATTACCAGACTAGTTAATGTTGAGGAGCTGGTATTACCAGACTAGTTAATGTTGAGGAGCTGGTATTACCAGACTAGTTAATGTTGAGGAGCTGGTATTACCAGACTAGTTAATGTTGAGGAGCTGGTATTACCAGACTAGTTAATGTTGAGGAGCTGGTATTACCAGACTAGTTAATGTTGAGGAGCTGGTATTACCAGACTAGTTAATGTTGAGGAGCTGGTATTACCAGACTAGTTAATGTTGAGGAGCTGGTATTACCAGACTAGTTAATGTGGAGGAGCTGGTATTACCAGACTAGTTAATGTTGAGGAGCTGGTATTACCAGACTAGTTAATGTTGAGGAGCTGGTATTACCAGACTAGTTAATGTTGAGGAGCTGGTATTACCAGACTAGTTAACGTTGAGGAGCTGGTATTACCAGACTAGTTAATGTTGAGGAGCTGGTATTACCAGACTAGTTAATGTTGAGGAGCTGGTATTACCAGACTAGTTAATGTTGAGGAGCTGGTATTACCAGACTAGTTAATGTTGAGGAGCTGGTATTACCAGACTAGTTAACGTTGAGGAGCTGGTATTACCAGACTAGTTAATGTTGAGGAGCTGGTATTACCAGACTAGTTAATGTTGAGGAGCTGGTATTACCAGACTAGTTAATGTTGAGGAGCTGGTATTACCAGACTAGTTAATGTTGAGGAGCTGGTATTTACCAGACTAGTTAATGTTGAGGAGCTGGTATTACCAGACTAGTTAATGTTGAGGAGCTGGTATTGCCAGACTAGTTAATGTTGAGGAGCTGGTATTACCAGACTAGTTAATGTTGAGGAGCTGGTATTACCAGACTAGTTAACGTTGAGGAGCTGGTATTACCAGACTAGTTAATGTTGAGGAGCTGGTATTACCAGACTAGTTAACGTGGAGGAGCTGGTATTACCAGACTAGTTAATGTTGAGGAGCTGGTATTACCAGACTAGTTAATGTTGAGGAGCTGGTATTACCAGACTAGTTAATGTTGAGGAGCTGGTATTACCAGACTAGTTAATGTTGAGGAGCTGGTATTACCAGACTAGTTAATGTTGAGGAGCTGGTATTACCAGACTAGTTAATGTTGAGGAGCTGGTATTACCAGACTAGTTAATGTTGAGGAGCTGGTATTACCAGACTAGTTAATGTTGAGGAGCTGGTATTACCAGACTAGTTAATGCTGAGGAGCTGGTATTACCAGACTAGTTAATGTTGAGGAGCTGGTATTACCAGACTAGTTCATGTTGAGGAGCTGGTATTACCAGACTAGTTAATGTTGAGGAGCTGGTATTACCAGACTAGTTAATGTTGAGGAGCTGGTATTACCAGACTAGTTAATGTTGAGGAGCTGGTATTAACAGACTAGTTAATGTTGAGGAGCTGGTATTACCAGACTAGTTAACGTTGAGGAGCTGGTATTACCAGACTAGTTAATGTTGAGGAGCTGGTATTACCAGACTAGTTAACGTTGAGGTGCTGGTATTACCAGACTAGTTAATGTTGAGGAGCTGGTATTACCAGACTAGTTAATGTTGAGGAGCTGGTATTACCAGACTAGTTAATGTTGAGGAGCTGGTATTACCAGACTAGTTAATGTTGAGGAGCTGGTATTACCAGACTAGTTAACGTTGAGGAGCTGGTATTACCAGACTAGTTAACGTTGAGGAGCTGGTATTACCAGACTAGTTAATGTTGAGGAGCTGGTATTACCAGACTAGTTAATGTTGAGGAGCTGGTATTACCAGACTAGTTAATGTTGAGGAGCTGGTATTACCAGACTAGTTAATGTTGAGGAGCTGGTATTACCAGACTAGTTAATGTTGAGGAGATGGTATTACCAGACTAGTTAATGTCGAGGAGCTGGTATTACCAGACTAGTTAATGTTGAGGAGCTGGTATTACCAGACTAGTTAATGTTGAGGAGCTGGTATTACCAGACTAGTTAACGTTGAGGAGCTGGTATTACCAGACTAGTTAATGTTGAGGAGCTGGTATTACCAGACTAGTTAATGTTGAGGAGCTGGTATTACCAGACTAGTTAACGTTGAGGAGCTGGTATTACCAGACTAGTTAATGTTGAGGAGCTGGTATTACCAGACTAGTTAATGTTGAGGAGCTGGTATTACCAGACTAGTTAATGTTGAGGAGCTGGTATTACCAGACTAGTTAATGTTGAGGAGCTGGTATTACCAGACTAGTTAATGTTGAGGAGCTGGTATTACCAGACTAGTTAATGTGGAGGAGCTGGTATTACCAGACTAGTTAATGTTGAGGAGCTGGTATTACCAGACTAGTTAATGTTGAGGAGCTGGTATTACCAGACTAGTTAATGTTGAGGAGCTGGTATTACCAGACTAGTTAATGTTGAGGAGCTGGTATTACCAGACTAGTTAACGTTGAGGAGCTGGTATTACCAGACTAGTTAACGTTGAGGAGCTGGTATTACCAGACTAGTTAACGTTGAGGAGCTGGTATTACCAGACTAGTTAATGTTGAGGAGCTGGTATTACCAGACTAGTTAATGTTGAGGAGCTGGTATTACCAGACTAGTTAACGTTGAGGAGCTGGTATTACCAGACTAGTTAATGTTGAGGAGCTGGTATTACCAGACTAGTTAACGTTGAGGAGCTGGTATTACCAGACTAGTTAACGTTGAGGAGCTGGTATTACCAGACTAGTTAACGTTGAGGAGCTGGTAATACCAGACTAGTTAATGTTGAGGAGCTGGTATTACCAGACTAGTTAATGTTGAGGAGCTGGCATTACCAGACTAGTTAATGTTGAGGAGCTGGTATTACCAGACTAGTTAATGTTGAGGAGCTGGTAATACCAGAGTAGTTAATGTTGAGGAGCTGGTATTACCAGACTAGTTAACGTTGAGGAGCTGGTATTACCAGACTAGTTAATGTTGAGGAGCTGGTATTACCAGACTAGTTAATGTTGAGGAGCTGGTATTACCAGACTAGTTAACGTTGAGGAGCTGGTATTACCAGACTAGTTAACGTTGAGGAGCTGGTATTACCAGACTAGTTAACGTTGAGGAGCTGGTATTACCAGACTAGTTAATGTTGAGGAGCTGGTATTACCAGACTAGTTAATGTTGAGGAGCTGGTATTACCAGACTAGTTAACGTTGAGGAGCTGGTATTACCAGACTAGTTAATGTTGAGGAGCTGGTATTACCAGACTAGTTAACGTTGAGGAGCTGGTATTACCAGACTAGTTAACGTTGAGGAGCTGGTATTACCAGACTAGTTAACGTTGAGGAGCTGGTAATACCAGACTAGTTAATGTTGAGGAGCTGGTATTACCAGACTAGTTAATGTTGAGGAGCTGGCATTACCAGACTAGTTAATGTTGAGGAGCTGGTATTACCAGACTAGTTAATGTTGAGGAGCTGGTAATACCAGACTAGTTAATGTTGAGGAGCTGGTATTACCAGACTAGTTAACGTTGAGGAGCTGGTATTACCAGACTAGTTAATGTTGAGGAGCTGGTATTACCAGACTAGTTAATGTTGAGGAGCTGGTATTATCAGACTAGTTAATGTTGAGGAGCTGGTATTACCAGACTAGTTAATGTTGAGGAGCTGGTATTACCAGACTAGTTAACGTTGAGGAGCTGGTATTACCAGACTAGTTAATGTCGAGGAGCTGGTATTACCAGACTAGTTAATGTTGAGGAGCTGGTATTACCAGACTAGTTAATGTTGAGGAGCTGGTATTACCAGACTAGTTAACGTTGAGGAGCTGGTATTTCCAGACTAGTTAACGTTGAGGAGCTGGTATTACCAGACTAGTTAATGTTGAGGAGCTGGTATTACCAGACTAGTTAATGTTGAGGAGCTGGTATTACCAGACTAGTTAATGTTGAGGAGCTGGTATTACCAGACTAGTTAATGTTGAGGAGCTGGTATTACCAGACTAGTTAATGTTGAGGAGCTGGTATTACCAGACTAGATAATGTTGAGGAGCTGGTATTACCAGACTAGTTAACGTTGAGGAGCTGGTATTACCAGACTAGTTAATGTTGAGGAGCTGGTATTACCAGACTAGTTAACGTTGAGGAGCTGGTATTACCAGACTTGTTAACGTTGAGGAGCTGGTATTACCAGACTAGTTAATGTTGAGGAGCTGGTATTACCAGACTAGTTAATGTTGAGGAGCTGGTATTACCAGACTAGTTAATGTTGAGGAGCTGGTATTACCAGACTAGTTAATGTTGAGGAGCTGGTATTACCAGACTAGTTAACGTTGAGGAGCTGGTATTACCAGACTAGTTAATGTTGAGGAGCTAGTATTACCAGACTAGTTAATGTTGAGGAGCTGGTATTACCAGACTAGTTAACGTTGAGGTGCTCGTATTACCAGACTAGTTAACGTTGAGGAGCTGGTATTACCAGACTAGTTAACGTTGAGGAGCTGGTATTACCAGACTAGTTAATGTTGAGGAGCTGGTATTACCAGACTAGTTAACGTTGAGGAGCTGGTATTACCAGACTAGTTAATGTTGAGGAGCTGGTATTACCAGACTAGTTAACGTTGAGGAGCTGTTATTACCAGACTAGTTAACGTTGAGGAGCTGGTATTACCAGACTAGTTAATGTTGAGGAGCTGGTATTACCAGACTAGTTAACGTTGAGGAGCTGGTATTACCAGACTAGTTAATGTTGAGGAGCTGGTATTACCAGACTAGTTAACGTTGAGGAGCTGTTATTACCAGACTAGTTAATGTTGAGGAGCTGGTATTACCAGACTAGTTAATGTTGAGGAGCTGGTATTACCAGACTAGTTAATGTTGAGGAGCTGGTATTACCAGACTAGTTAATGTTGAGGAGCTGGTATTACCAGACTAGTTAATGTTGAGGAGCTGGTATTACCAGACTAGTTAACGTTGAGGAGCTGGTATTTCCAGACTAGTTAATGTTGAGGAGCTGGTATTACCAGACTAGTTAACGTGGAGGAGCTGGTATTACCAGACTAGTTAATGTTGAGGAGCTGGTATTACCAGACTAGTTAATGTTGAGGAGCTGGTATTACCAGACTAGTTAACGTTGAGGAGCTGGTATTACCAGACTAGTTAACGTTGAGGAGCTGGTATTACCAGACTAGTTAATGTCGAGGAGCTGGTATTACCAGACTAGTTAATGTCGAGGAGCTGGTATTACCAGACTAGTTAATGTTGAGGAGCTGGTATTACCAGACTAGTTAATGTTGAGGAGCTGGTATTACCAGACTAGTTAATGTTGAGGAGCTGGTATTACCAGACTAGTTAATGTCGAGGAGCTGGTATTACCAGACTAGTTAACGTTGAGGAGCTGGTATTACCAGACTAGTTAACGTTGAGGAGCTGGTATTACCAGACTAGTTAATGTTGAGGAGCTGGTATTACCAAACTAGTTAATGTTGAGGAGCTGGTATTACCAGACTAGTTAATGTTGAGGAGCTGGTATTACCAGACTAGTTAATGTTGAGGAGCTGGTATTACCAGACTAGTTAATGTTGAGGAGCTGGTATTACCAGACTAGTTAATGTTGAGGAGCTGGTATTACCAGACTAGATAATGTTGAGGAGCTGGTATTACCAGACTAGTTAATGTTGAGGAGCTGGTATTACCAGACTAGTTAATGTTGAGGAGCTGGTATTACCAGACTAGTTAACGTTGAGGAGCTGGTATTACCAGACTAGTTAATGTTGAGGAGCTGGTATTACCAGACTAGTTAATGTTGAGGAGCTGGTATTGCCAGACTAGTTAATGTTGAGGAGCTGGTATTACCAGACTAGTTAACGTTGAGGAGCTGGTATTACCAGACTAGTTAACGTTGAGGAGCTGGTATTATCAGACTAGTTAACGTTGAGGAGCTGGTATTACCAGACTAGTTAATGTTGAGGAGCTGGTATTACCAGACTAGTTAATGTTGAGGAGCTGGTATTACCAGACTAGTTCATGTTGAGGAGCTGGTATTACCAGACTAGTTAACGTTGAGGAGCTAGTATTACCAGACTAGTTAATGTTGAGGAGCTGGTATTACCAGACTAGTTAATGTTGAGGAGCTGGTATTACCAGACTAGTTAATGTTGAGGAGCTGGTATTACCAGACTAGTTAACGTTGAGGAGCTGGTATTACCAGACTAGTTAACGTTGAGGAGCTGGTATTACCAGACTAGTTAATGTTGAGGAGCTGGTATTACCAGACTAGTTAATGTGGAGGAGCTGGTATTACCAGACTAGTTAATGTTGAGGAGCTGGTATTACCAGACTAGTTAATGTGGAGGAGCTGGTATTACCAGACTAGTTCATGTTGAGGAGCTGGTATTACCAGACTAGTTAATGTGGAGGAGCTGGTATTACCAGACTAGTTAATGTTGAGGAGCTGGTATTACCAGACTAGTTAACGTTGAGGAGCTGGTATTACCAGACTAGTTAATGTTGAGGAGCTGGTATTACCAGACTAGTTAATGTTGAGGAGAAGGTATTACCAGACTAGTTAACGTTGAGGAGCTGGTATTACCAGACTAGTTAATGTTGAGGAGCTGGTATTACCAGACTAGTTAACGTTGAGGAGCTGGTATTACCAGACTAGTTAATGTTGAGGAGCTGGTATTACCAGACTAGTTAATGTTGAGGAGCTGGTATTACCAGACTAGTTAACGTTGAGGAGCTGGTATTACCAGACTAGTTAACGTTGAGGAGCTGGTATTACCAGACTAGTTAATGTTGAGGAGCTGGTATTACCAGACTAGTTAATGTTGAGGAGCTGGTATTACCAGACTAGTTAATGTTGAGGAGCTGGTATTACCAGACTAGTTAACGTTGAGGAGCTGGTATTACCAGACTAGTTAATGTTGAGGAGCTAGTATTACCAGACTAGTTAATGTTGAGGAGCTGGTATTACCAGACTAGTTAATGTTGAGGAGCTGGTATTACCAGACTAGTTAATGTTGAGGAGCTGGTATTACCAGACTAGTTAATGTTGAGGAGCTGGTATTACCAGACTAGTTAATGTTGAGGAGCTGGTATTACCAGACTAGTTAATGTTGAGGAGCTGGTATTACCAGACTAGTTAATGTTGAGGAGCTGGTATTACCAGACTAGTTAATGTTGAGGAGCTGGTATTACCAGACTAGTTAATGTTGAGGAGATGGTATTACCAGACTAGTTAATGTTGAGGAGCTGGTATTACCAGACTAGTTAATGTTGAGGAGCTGGTATTACCAGACTAGTTAATGTTGAGGAGCTGGTATTACCAGACTAGTTAATGTTGAGGAGCTGGTATTACCAGACTAGTTAATGTTGAGGAGCTGGTATTACCAGACTAGTTAATGTTGAGGAGCTGGTATTACCAGACTAGTTAATGTTGAGGAGCTGGTATTACCAGACTAGTTAACGTTGAGGAGCTGGTATTACCAGACTAGTTAATGTTGAGGAGCTGGTATTACCAGACTAGTTAATGTTGAGGAGCTGGTATTTCCAGACTAGTTAACGTTGAGGAGCTGGTATTACCAGACTAGTTAACGTTGAGGAGCTGGTATTACCAGACTAGTTAATGTTGAGGAGCTGGTATTATCAGACTAGTTAATGTTGAGGAGCTGGTATTACCAGACTAGTTAATGTTGAGGAGCTGGTATTACCAGACTAGTTAACGTTGAGGAGCTGGTATTACCAGACTAGTTAATGTTGAGGAGCTGGTATTACCAGACTAGTTAATGTTGAGGAGCTGGTATTATCAGACTAGTTAATGTTGAGGAGCTGGTATTACCAGACTAGTTAATGTTGAGGAGCTGGTATTACCAGACTAGTTAACGTTGAGGAGCTGGTATTACCAGACTAGTTAATGTTGAGGAGCTGGTATTACCAGACTAGTTAATGTTGAGGAGCTGATATTACCAGACTAGTTAACGTTGAGGAGCTGGTATTACCAGACTAGTTAATGTTGAGGAGCTGGTATTACCAGACTAGTTAATGTTGAGGAGCTGGTATTACCAGACTAGTTAATGTTGAGGAGCTGGTATTACCAGACTAGTTAATGTTGAGGAGCTGGTATTACCAGACTAGTTAATGTTGAGGAGCTGGTATTACCAGACTAGTTAACGTTGAGGAGCTGGTATTACCAGACTAGTTAATGTTGAGGAGATGGTATTACCAGACTAGTTAACGTTGAGGAGCTGGTATTACCAGACTAGTTAATGTTGAGGAGCTGGTATTACCAGACTAGTTAACGTTGAGGAGCTGGTATTACCAGACTAGTTAATGTTGAGGAGCTGGTATTACCAGACTAGTTAATGTTGAGGAGCTGGTATTACCAGACTAGTTAATGTTGAGGAGCTGGTATTACCAGACTAGTTAATGTTGAGGAGCTGGTATTAC
>NC_048583.1:7300659-7303159 GCF_013265735.2 Oncorhynchus mykiss | reverse complement strand
GTGCTTCTTTGTGGAGATTTCAATGCAAGAACAGGTTCTGAGCCTGACTACACTGATGCGGGAGGTAACCACCACATATTTGGACACCCCTCCTTGTACAGTAGCCCTATTATAAATAATAGAAACAGTCCTGACCAAATACTGAACAAAAATGGAAAAGAGTTAGTACATCTCTGTCGAGCCTTAGGTCTGTACATGCTTAATGGTAGAATCAGAGGGGACTCTTTAGGTCAGTTTACTTACTGCTCAGCTCTTGGGACAAGTGTAGTCGATTATGCCATCACTGACATTGACCCCTCCTCCATTAGTGCATTCACTGTCAGACCACAGACACCATTGTCAGATCACAGTCAGATCAACGTGTTTCTGAAGAAATTAACTGGCAATATTCATTCAAAAAAACAGCCCAATAAACTTTACAACATAAACCAATCGTTCAGATGGGCTCCAAACAGTGCAGAGGCATTCATTGAAACATTGAACTCAAATGAAATGATGAACTCTATACAGTTTTTCAATAACTCACAGTACCAAAACAATAAAGATGGTGTCAATTCAGCTACCCAAAACATCAACTGCATATTCCAAAAAGCAGCATCGAAAGCAAATTTGAGAAAACCAAAGCAATGCAACATCAGAAGCAAAAATCAAAATGTTTCTGACAAATGGTTTGATAATGAATGTAAAACAATTAGAAAACACCTAAGACAAATGTCAAACAAAAAACATAAGCAGCAAAACAACCCAGAGCTACGATATGAATACTTTGAAACTCTGAAACAGTATAAACAAACACTGAAATGCAAGAAATTGAATTATACCAACAAGACACTTGATGAAATTGAAAACGCAATTGACCAAAATCAGTTCTGGGACATGTGGAACAATTTAAGCACATCAAAGCCACAAGAATTAGCCATACAAGATGTAGGAATTTGGAAAACTTACTTTGATAATCTATACAAAAACATCCCACAAAAAGACTTAAACCAGAACCAATTAGAAATTAAAGAAAAATTGAACATCCTGGAATCAGTCATTAAAAACAACCAAAATCCATTAGATTACCCAATAACCCAACAAGAACTAAATGAAAAGCTAAAATCTATTAAATCAAAAAAGGCTTGTGGTGTAGACAACATCAGAAATGAAATGCTGAAAAACAGCACACCTGAGTTGCAAAATGCTGTGCTTAAATTGTTCAACATGGTTTTAACTTCTGGCTGCTTCCCTGATGTCTGGAACCAGGGGCTCATCTCCCCTATCCACAAAAGTGGAGACAAATCAGACCCCAATAATTACAGGGGAATTTGCGTCAACAGTAACTTGGGAAAGATTTTCTGTAGCATTTTGAATTCAAGAATTCAAACCTTTCTTCAAGAAAAAAATGTAATAAGTAAATGTCAAATTGGCTTTCTCCCTAACCATCGCACTACTGACCATATATACACCTTACACACACTAATTAATAAACACGTCCACCAAAAAAAAGAGGGCAAAATCTTTGCTTGCTTTATTGACTTTAAAAAAGCATTTGATTCGATTTGGCACGAAGGGCTATTCTACAAAATTCTACAAAGTGGGCTTGGTGGTAAGGTGTATGACTTAATAAAATGTATGTACACAGAAAACAAGTGTGCAATAAAAATCAAAAACCAAAGAACAGAATTTTTTTCACAATGTCGAGGTGTGAGACAAGGCTGCAATTTGAGTCCAAATCTTTTCAACATTTATATCAATGAATTAGCAGACATGTTGGACCAATCTCCAGCCCCAGGACTCACACTATTTGACACAGAGGTGAAATACCTGCTATATGCTGATGACTTGGTACTTCTATCACCAACCAAAGAAGGTCTTCAACAAAACATTAATATTCTGGAGCAATATTGCCATAATTGGGCCCTGGCAGTAAATTTCCAAAAAACTAAAATCATGATTTTCCAAAAAAAACCCAGATGTCAGAAACACAAATGTAAATTCACCCTGAACAACACCTTAATTGAACACACAAAAAATTACACCTACCTTGGTCTGACCATATCTGCATCGGGAAACTTTAATATGGCAGTGAAGGCACTCAAAGAAAAAGCCCGCAGAGCAATGTATGCAATAAAAATGAAATTATTCAAAATCAACATCCCAATTAGAATTTGGACTAAAATATTTGACAGTGTAATCCTACCAATAGCACTTTATGGAAGTGAGGTTTGGGGGCCACTCAATAAACTGGATTTTAAAATGTGGGACAAACATCCAATTGAAGCCCTACATGCAGAATTCTGTCGGAAAATTCTACAAGTCCAGAGAAATACACCAACTAATGCATGTAGGGCAGAATTGGGCCGTTTTCCAGTAATAATGAAAATACAGAAAAGATCATTAAAATTTTGGCTACATCTAAATTCAAGTCCAAATTCGAGTCTGCAATTTAAAGCACTTCAAGCCCAAGAGCTGAGCCCAGAAACGAGCCCTCTCAGTCAGCTGGTGTTGGATCTCA
>NC_048583.1:7290659-7295659 GCF_013265735.2 Oncorhynchus mykiss | reverse complement strand
ACCACTTTCCATCAATTTGTATAGCAGACCCTCATGCCAAATTGATTCGAAGGCTTTTTTGAAATCAACAAAGCATGAGAAGACTTTGCCTTTGTTTTGGTTTGTTTGGTTGTCAATTAGGGTGTTCAGGGTGAATACATGGTCTGTTGTACGGTAATTTGGTAAAAAGCCAATTTGACATTTGCTCAGTACATTGTTTTCATTGAGGAAATGTACAAGTCTGCTGTTAATGATAAGGCAGAGGATTTTCTCAAGGTTACTGTTGCCGCATATTCCACGGTAGTTATTGGGGTCAAATTTGTCTTTGTGGATTGGGGTGATCAGTCCTTGGTTCCAAATATATCTCTCTCTCTCTCTCTCTCCCTCTCTCTCTCTCTCTCTCTCTGTGTGTCTGTGTCTCTGTGACTCTGTGTCTTTGTCTCTCTCTCTCTGTCTCTGTGTGTGTCTGTGTCTCTGTGTCTCTCTCTCTGTGTCTCTCTCTCTGTGTCTCTCTCTCTGTGTCTTTGTCTCTCTCTCTCTGTCTCTTTCTGTGTCTGTGTCTCTGTGTCTCTCTCTCTCTCTCTGTGTGTGTCTTTGTCTCTGTGTCTCTCTCTCTGTGTCTCTCTCTCTGTGTCCCTCTCTCTCTCTGTGTCTCTCTCTCTGTCTCTCTCTCTCTCTCTGTGTCCCTCTCTCTCTCTCTCTCTCTCTCTCTCTCTCACTCTCTCTCTCTCTCTCTCTCTCTCTCGGAAGTGGTAAAAAAAAATGAGCACAGTATCAGGTCATTTGAACCAGAGTAAATAACACCATGTCAGAGTCAGACACTTACACACACACACACACACACACACACACACACACACACACACACACACACACACACACACACACACACACACACACACTCACTCTGGCGCGCACACGCACGCCCCCACACACTCACAAACACACTCACACACTCACACACACACACCCACCCACACACACAAACACACACACACACACACACACACACACACACACACACACACACACACACACACACACACACACACACACACAACCACAAACACACACACACACACACACACAATCACACACACACACACACACACACACACACACGCACGCACGCACTCACTCACTCACTCTGGCGCGCACACGCACGCCCCCACACACTCACACACTCACACACTCACACACACCCACACACACAAACACACACACACACACACACACACACACACACACACACACACACACACACACACACACTGAGTGAGCCCTCTGCTACTTTGTGTTCTACAGTCTGTGAGGCGAAGATAAGGAAAGGGACAGGCAGTGTGTTTGTGTGTGTGTCCATCTCTCCCTGCTTGGGTTGCATGGTGCATCGTCATGTCCTCCCTTAGTTGAGACATCCAATGACGATGATGATGGGCAGTAAAGTGCATTGTGCAAATGAATAATGCCTTGATTGACTTGACCCGACGTGTAAGTACTGGACTGGAACAAAACCATGCAGATACACTTCTCGGTACGGTGTCTAAAAGTCGACCTCTGACCTTTCCACTAACGCACTGCAGGTCACCCTGTCTTTCGTTTCTGTAACGTCAATGTTCTCTGAGAGAGACAGAGATAAAAGAGGACCTACTTCTATTCTCTTCTCTTCTCTCTTAGGCTCTCTGGTGGTTTTAATTCTTGGCCCATTCCGACTAGCTGGATCCTTTTCATCATCATCCGCTGAATTGCAGAGCGCCAAATTCAAATTAAATTACTAAAAATATTACATTTTCATGAAATTACCAGTGCAACATAGCCAAACACAGTTTAGTTTAGTTTGTGGTTAATCCACCAGGTGTGTCAGATTTTTTTAAAAAGCTTTACAGCGAAAGCAAACCAAGCGTTTATGTGAGGACATCTCTCTCAGCAGACAAAACATTACAAACAGCTAGCAGGAAAGTAGATTGGTCACGAAAGTCAGAAAAGCAATAAAATGAATTGCTTACCTTTGATGATCTTCGGATGTTTGCACCCACGAGACTCCCAATAACTATTCCTTTTGTTCCATAAAGATTCTTCAGAAACTTTCAGAAATCCACAGGCTTCAGCGGTCACGACGGGGCAGACGAAAATTGCAAATAGTATCCATAAAGTTCGTCGAAACATGTCAAACGTTTTTTATAATCAATCCTTAGGTTGTTTTTACAATAAATAATCGATAATATTTCAACCGGACCATAGCTTTTTCAATAGGAGAGAGAGAGAACATTTCTGCTCCAAGCTGACGCGCATGCAAAACTCTGCTGGCACCCAGCCATCCACTGACGCGATGTGATTATTCTCGCTCATTTTTCAGAATAAAAGCCTGAAACTATGTCTAAAGACTGGTCACACCATGTGGAAGCCATAGGGAAAGGAATCTGGTTGATGTCCCTTTAAATGGAGGGAAGGCATGCAATGGAACAAAATAAGAGGCACTTCCTAGTTGGATTTTCCAAAGGTTTTTGCCTGCAATATCAGTTCTGTTATACAAACAGAAAATATTTTGACAGTTTTTGAAACTTTAGAGTGTTTTCTATCCTAATCTGACAATGATATGCATATTCTAGCTTCTGGGGCTGAGAAATAGGCAGTTTAATTTGGGTACGTTTTTCATCCAAACATCAAAATACTGCCCCCTACACTCAACAGGTTAAAGCTCTTACACAGTGTGTCAAGAAGGACATTTGTAACCTCCTCTCTCTTCTCCTCCTAGTCCACATCATCTCCCTCTCCACCGCTCTCCTCCTCTCCCTCTCCCTCTCCACCTCCTCTCCCCCTTCTCTTTCTCTCTCTCATCCTCTCTCTTATTCACTTTGTTAATTTCTCTCTCTCCTTCCACCCCTCTCCCTTCTTCATTCCCTCATCTCTATCTCTCCCTCCTCTTCTGTGATCTCCCGCTCTCCACCCGCTCTGTCTTCCTCCCCTCTCTCTCCTCCTCCTCCTCTTCTTCCTTCCTCTCCGCTCTCTCTCTATTTCTCTCCTTCTCTCCTTCCTTCCCTACTCGGTAGCATCCAGTGAGAATGTAAGCTCTGTCAAACAGTAGCAGCTCCATAAGGATTAGCCCATCTCTTCAATGGCCAGTCTCGTACACGCACACACACACACCCCGTTCAATGCCTTCATAAATACCACAGAACTGGCAGTGGTAGAAGGTTGGCACATCGTACCACTTCCATTCTAACTGCGACACACCAAGGTCACCACACTGCAACACATTCTGGTGCTTCTCAAGTCTTCTCAAGGTAAAGAAAAAAGTGTTGGATCACACTGTGTCGTGTGTGTGTGTGTGTGCGTGCGTGCGTGCGTGCGTGTGTGCGTGTGTGTGTGTGTGTGCGTGTGTGTGTGTGTGGATGATTGGGTGAGTGTGTGTGTGTGTGTATCTGTTGAATTACCTCTCTATGTCTTTCTGCTGAGGTCATCAGCCAACCCCATATTGATGACCATGTAGGATAAACCAAGTGTTAATCTGATGTTCTGCTGCTGTGGCAGTACTGTGGATGTTCCACCAGTACTGTGGATGTTCCACCAGTACTGTGGATGTTCCACCAGTACTGTGGATGTTCCACCAGTACTGTGGATGTTCCACCAGTACTGTGGATGTTCCACCAGTACTGTGGATGTTCCACCAGTACTGTGGATGTTCCACCAGTACTGTGGATGTTCCACCAGTACTGTGGATGTTCCACCTGTACTGTGGATGTTCCACCTGTACTGTGGATGTTCCACCAGTACTGTGGATGTTCCACCAGTACTGTGGATGTTCCACCAGTACTGTGGATGTTCCACCTGGGTAGCAGCTAGTTACACACTCTAAACCGGTGACCGCATGGCTCAATCCGTGTATGTTTGGATCCTGAACGAGCATGAGCCCCATACAGGGGAGCTCAACAAGGCACAACCAACAGACGGGGTGGCGGGTGGAGACCTTGATGACGACTTGCGGGCAGTGTGTTCCCTGCAACAATTACAATATATATATATATATATATATATATATATATATATATATATATATATATATATATACACAAATGTATTTTTATATATATATATATTAAAAAACATTTGGGTGGAAATTATACCACCACCCAAAATCCCACTTTGGAGACTGGAAGGGCAAAGGGGCATGTAGAGCCCCATCTGTCCACGGGTCTGTTCATGTGTCTGTGTGTTACTTAGCCCATGAATACCAAATCTAAATCATATGTTTTTGACACAGCCTCAAGGTGCTCCACCCTCTCTTCAGTCAGTCAGTGGGTGTGTTGGCCCGAGTTCCAAAATGGCACCATATTCCCTATTTGAGTGCACTACTTTTGACCAGGGCCCATAGGGAATAGGCTGCCATTTGGGACGCCCGTTAGGTTAGGTGTGGGTGGAGATTCCATTGATGAGGTATTACATGTATATATTCTATTTAACTCGGTGTTCTGACGTGTGACAACCTTGATGCATCCTGACTTTTTGATTTGGTGGGTGATTCAACTCCTGAGCTATTCATGAGCCATTCCAATAGGGTTAGGTCTGTATTCAGAACATGAATACAAAGACGACAGAAGTTGAAGGCATATTCCAAGACATACCACATACATTATACAGATCAGATGTTCAATATTTGGTTGAACTAACTGTAGAGCTAGATGGCTATGAGGATGTGGGACAGAGACATAAAGATATTCAGAGAGAGAGAGAGAGAGAGAGAGAGAGAGAGATAGAGAGAGAGAGTGTCAGGTGTGTGCGTACTGGTAGCGAAGTCAGGTGCAGGAGAGCAGAGAGTTGTGAACAGACGCACACTTTATTGAGGCAGGAGAAACCAACAGACGGATGCCACTGTGTCAAAACCTCCAGCCAATTGGCAAAAGTACAAAACGCGCAAACAGTCACAATAATTATGTACAAACAAATAAACATACCTCGTGACAAAAACAATAAACGCACACCAGTATAGCGCGTCAAAATAGACACGTAACACAAAACAATCTCAC
>NC_048583.1:7220659-7270659 GCF_013265735.2 Oncorhynchus mykiss | reverse complement strand
TGGTTTTGTGGGTTCTTGTCTATGTGTAGTTGCCTGTTAGCGCTCATGTGTATAGCTTCACGGGTCATTTGGTTGTTTGCTATTTTGTTAGTTTGTTAGTCATTTAATAAATGAAAAATGTACGCTTACAACGCTGCGCCTTGGTCTCCTCCTTACGACGGACGTGACAATTCTCTTGAGAGCCAGGTCTGCCTCAGGCGGCCTTTCTCAATGCAAGGCTATGATCACAGAGTCTGTACATACGGTGGTTCCTCCTTTAAAAGTGATCTAATTGTCAGCCACCCTGGGGGTTAGCCTTGCAATAACAAAGTGGTGAGACGCATAGTCCCCAATATTTAAATGTTCAGGTACACTCAGATAGGTGTCTGTGTCACATACAGTAACCACTCACAGAGGCACACACAACTTGCATTTCTATAACCTCGGACCCCCCCCCCACACACACACACACACACACAAAACCTTTGCTTATGGATAGATCTTTGGAGTGCTGTGACATGTCAGTACTACAACTTGCTGCACAGTTTGGAGGAAGAAGGCTACCTTGACCTGTCGAATTCTATCCACCTCTTCTGTGTGGGATATGTGTTCCTACCTCATCTGCGGGCAGATCTGCAGCATTTCACAGAGAGTTGGAATAATCACCCTTTAATGATGTTCTCTCTCTATCCATCTGTCTCTCGTCTGCAGGTGTGTTTTGATGTGAGAGAGGAAGCCAGTCCCGTCATCGCCATCTCACCCGCTCTTAATATAAACTTCGGGCCGATTGGGAGCCCAAGGCTGTTTAGGAGACACTGCTGGAGACACTATGTAATTGTGATGAACTGAGAGAATATTAGGGTAACACTGTAATTCATTAATCATTATGCTGTCTTCCATGTTCCTCTGTTTTACCTCTTTCCTGTTCTGACTTCTACACCTCTCTCCCCACCTCCTCTTTCTTCCTCTTTTTATAATGCACACCATATGGTCATTGAAGTACAGATTGATCTTGCATTTATAATATAATATTACAATTCTAACATTTGGAATGATTGTATTATGTATTTAACACACCTGGACAATGAACTTTCAATAAAGCGTTTCACATTCTCCACTGGTTGAATGTAAGTATCTCATTGAAATGCTACACCTGTCCTGTCTCACAGAGATTCATACCTGACCCGCACCTTTTCTTACCAGGGAAGAGTTACATGATCAGTGAATATATTCAATGTTCAGGCTACAATGTGTCTTCGAAAGCCAAGTTAATAAACAGATCATTGACCATTTCGTATCCCACCGTACCTTCTCTGCTGTGCAATCCGGGTTTCCGAGCTGGTCACGGGTGCACCTCAGCCACGCTCAAGGTACTAAACGATATCATAACTGCCATCGATAAAAGATCGCTGCCCACACCTGCCTGTCCGTCCAGCATCACTGCTCTGGACGGTTCTGACTTAGAATATGTGGACAGCTACAAATACCTAGGTGTCTGGTTAGACTGTAAACTCTCCTTCCAGACTCACATTGAGCATCTCCAATCCAAAATGAAATCTTTAATCAGCTTCTTATTTCGCAACAAAGCCTCCTTCACTCACGCCGCCAAACATACCCTCGTAAAACTGACTATCCTACCGATCCTCAACTTCGGCAATGTTATCTACAAAATAGCTTCAAATACTCTACTCAGCATCTGGATGCAGTCTATCACAGTGCCATCCGTTTTGTCACCAAAGCCCCTTATACCACCCACCACTTCGACCTGTATGCTCTAGTCGTCTGGCCCTCACTACATATTTTTCACCAAACCCACTGGCTCCAGGTGATCTATAGGTCTATGCTAGGTAAAGCTCCGCCTTATCTCAGCTCACTGGCCTTCCAGTTCTCTGCTGCCAATGACTGGAACGACCTGTAAAAATCACTAAAGCTGGATGGAGACTTATATTTCCCTCAATAACTTTAAACATCATCTATCTGAGCAGCTAACCGATCACTGCAGCTGTACACAGCCCACCAGTAAATAGCCCATCCAATCTACCTACCTCATCCCCATATTGTTTTTATTTACTTTTCTGCTCTTTTGCACACCATTGTTTCTACTTGCACATCATCATCTGCTCATCTATCACTATCACTATTTTGCTAAACTGTAATTACTTTGCTACTATGGCCTATTTATTGCCTTAACTCCACACACTGTATCTAGACTTTCTTTACTTTATTTTCATTATTGTGTTGTTGACTGTATGTTTGTTTATTCCATGTGTAACTCTGTGTTGTTGACTGTATGTTTGTTTATTCCATGTGTAACTCTGTGTTGTTGACTGTATGTTTGTTTATTCCATGTGTAACTCTGTGTTGTTGACTGTATGTTTGTTTATTCCATGTGTAACTCTGTGTTGTTGACTGTATGTTTGTTTATTCCATGTGTAACTCTGTGTTGTTGACTGTATGTTTGTTTATTCCATGTGTAACTCTGTGTTGTTGACTGTATGTTTGTTTATTCCATGTGTAACTCTGTGTTGTTGACTGTATGTTTGTTTATTCCATGTGTAACTCTGTGTTGTTGACTGTATGTTTGTTTATTCCATGTGTAACTCTGTGTTGTTGACTGTATGTTTGTTTATTCCATGTGTAACTCTGTGTTGTTGACTGTATGTTTGTTTATTCCATGTGTAACTCTGTGTTGTTGACTGTATGTTTGTTTATTCCATGTGTAACTCTGTGTTGTTGACTGTATGTTTGTTTATTCCATGTGTAACTCTGTGTTGTTGACTGTATGTTTGTTTATTCCATGTGTAACTCTGTGTTGTTGACTGTATGTTTGTTTATTCCATGTGTAACTCTGTGTTGTTGACTGTATGTTTGTTTATTCCATGTGTAACTCTGTGTTGTTGACTGTATGTTTGTTTATTCCATGTGTAACTCTGTGTTGTTGACTGTATGTTTGTTTATTCCATGTGTAACTCTGTGTTGTTGACTGTATGTTTGTTTATTCCATGTGTAACTCTGTGTTGTTGACTGTATGTTTGTTTATTCCATGTGTAACTCTGTGTTGTTGACTGTATGTTTGTTTATTCCATGTGTAACTCTGTGTTGTTGACTGTATGTTTGTTTATTCCATGTGTAACTCTGTGTTGTTGACTGTATGTTTGTTTATTCCATGTGTAACTCTGTGTTGTTGACTGTATGTTTGTTTATTCCATGTGTAACTCTGTGTTGTTGACTGTATGTTTGTTTATTCCATGTGTAACTCTGTGTTGTTGACTGTATGTTTGTTTATTCCATGTGTAACTCTGTGTTGTTGACTGTATGTTTGTTTATTCCATGTGTAACTCTGTGTTGTTGACTGTATGTTTGTTTATTCCATGTGTAACTCTGTGTTGTTGACTGTATGTTTGTTTATTCCATGTGTAAATCTGTGTTGTTGACTGTATGTTTGTTTATTCCATGTGTAACTCTGTGTTGTTGACTGTATGTTTGTTTATTTCATGTGTAACTCTGTGTTGTTGACTGTATGTTTGTTTATTCCATGTGTAACTCTGTGTTGTTGACTGTATGTTTGTTTATTCCATGTGTAACTCTGTGTTGTTGACTGTATGTTTGTTTATTCCATGTGTAACTCTGTGTTGTTGACTGTATGTTTGTTTATTCCATGTGTAACTCTGTGTTGTTGACTGTATGTTTGTTTATTCCATGTGTAACTCTGTGTTGTTGACTGTATGTTTGTTTATTCCATGTGTAACTCTGTGTTGTTGACTGTATGTTTGTTTATTCCATGTGTAACTCTGTGTTGTTGACTGTATGTTTGTTTATTCCATGTGTAACTCTGTGTTGTTGACTGTATGTTTGTTTATTCCATGTGTAACTCTGTGTTGTTGACTGTATGTTTGTTTATTCCATGTGTAACTCTGTGTTGTTGACTGTATGTTTGTTTATTCCATGTGTAACTCTGTGTTGTTGACTGTATGTTTGTTTATTCCATGTGTAACTCTGTGTTGTTGACTGTATGTTTGTTTATTCCATGTGTAACTCTGTGTTGTTGACTGTATGTTTGTTTATTCCATGTGTAACTCTGTGTTGTTGACTGTATGTTTGTTTATTCCATGTGTAACTCTGTGTTGTTGACTGTATGTTTGTTTATTCCATGTGTAACTCTGTGTTGTTGACTGTATGTTTGTTTATTCCATGTGTAACTCTGTGTTGTTGACTGTATGTTTGTTTATTCCATGTGTAACTCTGTGTTGTTGACTGTATGTTTGTTTATTCCATGCGTAACTCTGTGTTGTTGACTGTATGTTTGTTTATTCCATGTGTAACTCTGTGTTGTTGACTGTATGTTTGTTTATTCCATGTGTAACTCTGTGTTGTTGACTGTATGTTTGTTTATTCCATGTGTAACTCTGTGTTGTTGACTGTGTGTTTGTTTATTCCATGTGTAACTCTGTGTTGTTGACTGTATGTTTGTTTATTCCATGTGTAACTCTGTGTTGTTGACTGTATGTTTGTTTATTCCATGTGTAACTCTGTGTTGTTGACTGTATGTTTGTTTATTCCATGTGTAACTCTGTGTTGTTGACTGTATGTTTGTTTATTCCATGTGTAACTCTGTGTTGTTGACTGTATGTTTGTTTATTCCATGTGTAACTCTGTGTTGTTGACTGTATGTTTGTTTATTCCATGTGTAACTCTGTGTTGTTGACTGTATGTTTGTTTATTCCATGTGTAACTCTGTGTTGTTGACTGTATGTTTGTTTATTCCATGTGTAACTCTGTGTTGTTGACTGTATGTTTGTTTATTCCATGTGTAACTCTGTGTTGTTGACTGTATGTTTGTTTATTCCATGTGTAACTCTGTGTTGTTGACTGTATGTTTGTTTATTCCATGTGTAACTCTGTGTTGTTGACTGTATGTTTGTTTATTCCATGTGTAACTCTGTGTTGTTGACTGTATGTTTGTTTATTCCATGTGTAACTCTGTGTTGTTGACTGTATGTTTGTTTATTCCATGTGTAACTCTGTGTTGTTGACTGTATGTTTGTTTATTCCATGTGTAACTCTGTGTTGTTGACTGTATGTTTGTTTATTCCATGTGTAACTCTGTGTTGTTGACTGTATGTTTGTTTATTCCATGTGTAACTCTGTGTTGTTGACTGTATGTTTGTTTATTCCATGTGTAACTCTGTGTTGTTGACTGTATGTTTGTTTATTCCATGTGTAACTCTGTGTTGTTGACTGTATGTTTGTTTATTCCATGTGTAACTCTGTGTTGTTGACTGTATGTTTGTTTATTCCATGTGTAACTCTGTGTTGTTGACTGTATGTTTGTTTATTCCATGTGTAACTCTGTGTTGTTGACTGTATGTTTGTTTATTCCATGTGTAACTCTGTGTTGTTGACTGTATGTTTGTTTATTCCATGTGTAACTCTGTGTTGTTGACTGTATGTTTGTTTATTCCATGTGTAACTCTGTGTTGTTGACTGTATGTTTGTTTATTCCATGTGTAACTCTGTGTTGTTGACTGTATGTTTGTTTATTCCATGTGTAACTCTGTGTTGTTGACTGTATGTTTGTTTATTCCATGTGTAACTCTGTGTTGTTGACTGTATGTTTGTTTATTCCATGTGTAACTCTGTGTTGTTGACTGTATGTTTGTTTATTCCATGTGTAACTCTGTGTTGTTGACTGTATGTTTGTTTATTCCATGTGTAACTCTGTGTTGTTGACTGTATGTTTGTTTATTCCATGCGTAACTCTGTGTTGTTGACTGTATGTTTGTTTATTCCATGCGTAACTCTGTGTTGTTGACTGTATGTTTGTTTATTCCATGTGTAACTCTGTGTTGTTGACTGTATGTTTGTTTATTCCATGTGTAACTCTGTGTTGTTGACTGTATGTTTGTTTATTCCATGTGTAACTCTGTGTTGTTGACTGTATGTTTGTTTATTCCATGTGTAACTCTGTGTTGTTGACTGTATGTTTGTTTACTCCATGTGTAACTCTGTGTTGTTGACTGTATGTTTGTTTACTCCATGTGTAACTCTGTGTTGTTGACTGTATGTTTGTTTATTCCATGTGTAACTCTGTGTTGTTGACTGTATGTTTGTTTATTCCATGTGTAACTCTGTGTTGTTGACTGTATGTTTGTTTATTCCATGTGTAACTCTGTGTTGTTGACTGTATGTTTGTTTATTCCATGTGTAACTCTGTGTTGTTGACTGTATGTTTGTTTATTCCATGTGTAACTCTGTGTTGTTGACTGTATGTTTGTTTATTCCATGTGTAACTCTGTGTTGTTGACTGTATGTTTGTTTGTTCCATGTGTAACTCTGTGTTGTTGACTGTATGTTTGTTTATTCCATGTGTAACTCTGTGTTGTTGACTGTATGTTTGTTTATTCCATGTGTAACTCTGTGTTATTGACTGTATGTTTGTTTATTCCATGTGTAACTCTGTGTTGTTGTTTGTGTCGCACTGCTTTGCTTTATCTTGGCCAGGTCGCAATTGTAAATAAGAACTTGTTCTCAACCAGCTTACCTGGTTAAATAAAGGTGAGATAGGCTACATACTGTAGCCAGCTACACATCCATAGGCATACAGTTATTTTTATCCTCCACTACACAATAAGAAAGTAATTAGATAGCTAGCTATGTTACTTCAGCTGCATTGCATGGCAAATATAAGCAAGGCAAATATAAGCAAGGCAAGCTTACACAATTGTACATTCAATGTGTAGTAAATGCTTCAGCTAGCTAGATTCTTTACATCCACTGTTTCACAAGACAACAGCCTGGCTTGCGGCTTTTCTCAGGAGTCTGTCATGTATTGTCATGTTGTGTCTTGTTTCTGTCCTTTCTCTTCACCCTGTCTCCCTCTGCTGGTCGTACTAGGTTACCTTTTCTTCCCCTCTTTCCCCCAGCTGTCCCTTGTCTTCTCTGACTACCTCGTTCACCCCTTTTCCCACCTGTTCCCTTTTTCCCTCTGATTAGGTCTCTATATCTCTCTCTCTTTCTGCTTCTGTCTTTGTCGGATTCTCGTTTGTGTTACTCATGCCTGAACCAGACTATCGTCGTGTTTGCTGCAACCTTGTCCTGTCCTGTCGGAATCTGCCTGTTCAGCTAACCTTGTCCTGTCCTGTCGGAATCTGCCTGTCCATCTGAGCCTACGTGTGTTTCGTCATTAAAGAAACTCTGTTTTGTTAATTCGCTTTTGGGTCCTCATTCACGCACCTGACAGAAGAATCCGACCAAGAATGGACCCAGCGACTTCGGATCCTCTCCACTCTGCCGTCGAGATCCAGGGAGCGATGCTAGGCAGACACGAGCAGGAAGTGTCTGCTGCTCGACATGCCGTTGAGACCCTGGCCGCCCAAGTCTCCAACCTCACAGAACAGGTTCACCATCTCCGCCTCGATCCACCGGCCACTTCCAGGGCTTTCGAATCTCCGGAGCCCAGAATCAATAACCCGCCGTGTTACTCTGGGAAGCCCACTGAATGCCGCTCGTTCCTCACCCAGTGTGATATTGTGTTTTCTCTCCAGCCCAACACTTACTCCAGGAGCACAGCTCGTATCGCCTACGTCATATCTCTCCTTACTGGACGGGCTCGTGAGTGGGGCACGGCAATCTGGGAGGCAAGGGCTGAGTGTACTAACCAGTATCAGGACTTTAAGGAGGAGATGATACGGGTTTTTAATCGTTCTGTTTTTGGGGAGGAAGCTTCCAGGGTCCTGTCTTCCCTATGTCAAGGTAATCGATCCATAACAGACTACTCTATTGAGTTTCGCACTCTTGCTGCCTCCAGTGACTGGAACGAGCCGGCTTTGCTCGCTCGTTTTCTGGAGGGTCTCCGCGCGGAGGTAAAGGATGAGATTCTCTCCCGGGAGGTTCCTTCCAGCGTGGATTCCTTGATTGAACTCGCTATTCGCATAGAGCGGCGGGTTGATCTTCGTCACCGAGCTCGTGGAAAGGAGCTCACGTTCTCCGTTGCCCCCCTCTCCGCATCACTACCATCTTCCTCTGCCGGCTCGGGTGCTGAGCCTATGCAGCTGGGAGGTATCCGCATCTCGACTAAGGAGAGGGAACGGAGAATCACCAACCGCCTCTGTCTCTATTGCGGTTCCGCTGGTCATTTTGTCACTTCATGTCCAGTAAAAGCCAAGAGCTCATCAGTAAGCGGAGGGCTACTGGTGAGCGCTACTACTCCTGTCTCTCCTTCAAGATCCTGCACTACCTTGTCGGTCCATCTACGCTGGACCGGTTCGTCAGCTTCCTGCAGTGCCTTAATAGACTCTGGGGCGGAGGGCTGTTTTATGGACGAGACCTGGGCTCGGGAACATAACATTCCTCTCAGACAGTTAAGGGAGCCCACGGCCTTGTTCGCTTTGGATGGTAGTCCTCTCCCCAGGATTCAGCGTGAGACGCTACCTTTAACCCTCACTGTCTCTGGTAATCATAGCGAAACCATTTCTTTTTTAATTTTTCGTTCACCTTTTACACCTGTTGTTTTGGGCCATCCCTGGCTAGTTTGTCATAATCCTTCTATTAATTGGTCTAGTAATTCTATCCTCTCCTGGAACGTCTCTTGTCATGTGAAATGTTTAATGTCTGCTATCCCTCCTGTTTCCTCTGTCTCTTCTTCACAGGAGGAGCCTGGTGATTTGACAGGGGTGCCGGAGGAATATCACGATCTGCGCACGGTGTTCAGTCGGTCCAGGGCCACCTCTCTTCCTCCACACCGGTCGTATGATTGTAGTATTGATCTCCTTCCGGGAACCACTCCCCCCCGGGGTAGACTATACTCTCTGTCGGCTCCCGAACGTAAGGCTCTCGAAGATTATTTGTCTGTAGCTCTTGACGCCGGTACCATAGTCCCCTCCTCCTCTCCCGCCGGAGCGGGGTTTTTTTTTGTCAAGAAGAAGGACGGGTCTCTGCGCCCCTGCATAGATTATCGAGGGCTGAATGACATAACAGTGAAGAATCGTTATCCGCTTCCTCTTATGTCTTCAGCCTTCGAGATCCTGCAGGGAGCCAGGTTTTTCACTAAGTTGGACCTTCGTAACGCTTACCATCTCGTGCGCATCAGGGAGGGGGACGAGTGGAAGACGACGTTTAACACTCCGTTAGGGCACTTTGAATACCGGGTTCTTCCTTTCGGCCTCGCTAACGCTCCAGCTGTCTTTCAGGCATTAGTCAATGATGTCCTGAGAGACATGCTGAACATCTTTGTTTTCGTTTACCTTGACGATATCCTGATTTTTTCACTGTCACTCCAGATTCATGTTCAGCACGTTCGACGTGTCCTCCAGCGCCTCTTAGAGAATTGACTTTTTGTGAAGGCTGAGAAGTGCACTTTTCATGCCTCCTCCGTCACATTTCTCGGTTCTGTTATTTCCGCTGAAGGCATTAAGATGGATCCCGCTAAGGTCCAAGCTGTCATTGATTGGCCCGTCCCTAAGTCACGCGTCGAGCTGCAGCGCTTTCTCGGCTTCGCGAACTTCTATCGTCGTTTCATCCGTAATTTCGGTCAGGTGGCAGCTCCTCTCACAGCCCTTACTTCTGTCAAGACGTGCTTTAAGTGGTCCGTTTCCGCCCAGGGAGCTTTTGATCTCCTCAAGAATCGTTTTACATCCGCTCCTATCCTTGTTACACCTGACGTCTCTAGACAGTTCGTTGTCGAGGTTGACGCGTCAGAGGTGGGCGTGGGAGCCATTCTTTCTATGCGCTCCCTCTCTGACGACAAGGTCCACCCATGCGCGTATTTTTCTCATCGCCTGTCGCCGTCGGAACGTAACTATGATGTGGGAAACCGCGAACTGCTCGCCATCCGCTTAGCCCTAGGCGAATGGCGACAGTGGTTGGAGGGGGCGACCGTTCCTTTTGTCGTTTGGACTGACCATAGGAACCTTGAGTACATCCGTTCTGCCAAACGACTTAATGCGCGTCAGGCGCGTTGGGCGCTGTTTTTCGCTCGTTTCGAGTTCGTGATTTCTTATCGTCCGGGCTCTAAGAACACCAAGCCTGATGCTTTATCTCGTCTCTTCAGTTCTTCAGTAGCCTCCACTGACCCCGAGGGGATTCTCCCTGAGGGGCGTGTTGTCGGGTTGACTGTCTGGGGAATTGAGAGGCAGGTAAAGCAAGCACTCACTCACACTCCGTCGCCGCGCGCTTGTCCTAGGAACCTTCTTTTCGTTCCCGTTCCTACTCGTCTGGCCGTTCTTCAGTGGGCTCACTCTGCCAAGTTAGCCGGCCACCCTGGCGTTCGGGGTACGCTTGCTTCCATTCGCCAGCGTTTTTGGTGGCCCACCCGGGAGCATGACACGCGTCGTTTCGTGGCTGCTTGTTCGGTCTGCGCGCAGACTAAGTCCGGTAACTCCCCTCCTGCCGGCCGTCTCAGGCCGCTTCCCATTCCCTCTCGACCGTGGTCTCACATCACCTTAGATTTTGTCACCGGACTGCCTTCGTCAGCGGGGAAGACTGTTATTCTTACCGTTGTCGATAGGTTCTCTAAGGCGGCTCATTTCATTCCCCTTGCTAAGCTTCCTTCTGCTAAAGAGACGGCACAAATCATCATCGAGAATGTTTTCAGAATTCATGGCCTTCCGTCAGACGTCGTTTCGGACAGAGGTCCGCAATTCACGTCTCAATTTTGGAGGGAGTTTTGCCGTTTGATTGGGGCTTCCGTCAGTCTCTCTTCCGGCTTTCACCCCCAGTCTAACGGTCAAGCAGAACGGGCCAATCAGACTATTGGTCGCATCTTACGCAGTCTTTCTTTTCGTAACCCTGCATCTTGGTCAGAACAGCTCCCCTGGGCAGAATACGCCCACAACTCGCTTCCTTCGTCTGCGACCGGGCTATCTCCTTTTCAGAGTAGCCTCGGGTACCAGCCTCCGTTGTACTCATCTCAGTTCGCCGAGTCCAGCGTCCCCTCCGCTCAGGCTTTTGTCCAACGTTGCGAGCGCACCTGGAAGAGGGTCAGGTCTGCACTTTGCCGTTATAGGGCGCAGACTGTGAGAGCTGCTAATAAGCGTAGAACTAAGAGTCCTAGATATTGTCGCGGTCAGAGAGTTTGGCTCTCCACTCAGAACCTTCCCCTTAAGACGGCTTCTCGCAAGTTGACCCCGCGGTTCATTGGTCCGTTCCGTATTTCTCAGGTCATTAATCCTGTCGCAGTGCGACTTCTTCTTCCGCGATATCTTCGTCGTGTCCACCCGGTCTTCCATGTCTCCTGTGTTAAGCCCGTTCTTCACGCCCCCGCTCGTCTTCCCCCCCCCCCCCCCCCATCCTTGTCGAGGGCGCACCTATCTACAGGGTCCGTAAGATTTTGGACAAGCGTCCTCGGGGCCGTGGTCATCAGTACCTAGTGGATTGGGAGGGGTACGGTCCTGAGGAGAGGAGTTGGGTTCCCTCTCGGGACGTGCTGGACCGTTCGCTGATCGATGATTTCCTCCGTTGCCGCCAGGTTTCCTCCTCGAGTGCGCCAGGAGGCGCTCGGTGAGTGGGGGGGTACTGTCATGTATTGTCATGTTGTGTCTTGTTTCTGTCCTTTCTCTTCACCCTGTCTCCCTCTGCTGGTCGTACTAGGTTACCTTTTCTTCCCCTCTTTCCCCCAGCTGTCCCTTGTCTTCTCTGACTACCTCGTTCACCCCTTTTCCCACCTGTTCCCTTTTTCCCTCTGATTAGGTCTCTATATCTCTCTCTCTTTCTGCTTCTGTCTTTGTCGGATTCTCGTTTGTGTTACTCATGCCTGAACCAGACTATCGTCGTGTTTGCTGCAACCTTGTCCTGTCCTGTCGGAATCTGCCTGTTCAGCTAACCTTGTCCTGTCCTGTCGGAATCTGCCTGTCCATCTGAGCCTACGTGTGTTTCGTCATTAAAGAAACTCTGTTTTGTTAATTCGCTTTTGGGTCCTCATTCACGCACCTGACAGAGTCCCTAAAACATTAAACAGCTAGCTGGCTAATCTTAGCTAGTCAGCCAAATTGCTAAATAGCAATTTTCGTAAATTAACTTCATGACAAAATAAAATATGCACAATTGTTTGTCTCCACATTAACTAACATATTAATCTCAATTGTATATTTTTTGGGTTTGACTCATTATGACATCATAACTACTTACATTTGCTTCCACCGTAATATTTTGTCAGCCATCTTTGCTGAAGAAAGTCAGCAGCGATTGAAGGCTCGCGTCAAATTCGTAAACCACTCGATATGATTGGCCATATAAAAACCATTGAACCCAAATGCATAATGAGTGCTCTTGCATTGTTCTGGAGCTATGAAGCCATGACCCTGGGTACCTCTAAGTCCCGCGGTGTAAGCTCGCAACTTTTAAAGGAGGAACCACTATAGTCAGAGCTTTCCTTAAGTTTGGGTCAGTCACCGTGGTCAGGTATTCTCTGTTTAGGGGCAAATAGCATTCTAGTGTGCTCTGTTCTTTTGTAAAAAAAAACTTTCCATTGTGTCAAGAAATTATCTTTTTGTTTTCTCATGATTTGGTTAGGTTTAATTGTGTTGCTGCCCTCGGGCTCTGTGGGGTGTGTTTGTGTTTGTGTTTGTGAACAGAGCCCCAGGACCAGCTTGCTTTGGGAACTCCTCTCCTTCTCTCTGTAGGTGATGGCTTTGTTATGGAAGGTTTGGGAGTCACTTCCTTGTAGTTGGTTGTAGAATTTTATGGCTATTTTCTGAATTCTGTATGCAGTCTCGATTTGGTGTTTGTCCAATTTTGTGAATTATAGGTTGGTGAGAAATGCATTTTTTGCAAATTTTTGTGTCCATAGATTTTACTATGTTTTTTCCCCAACACTGCTTTCCATCAATTTGTATAGCAGACCCTCATGCCAAATTGAGTCAAAAGCTTTTTTGAACTCAACAAAGCATGAGAAGAGTTTTACTGTTTTGCTTTGTTTGTTTGTCAATTAGGGTGTGCAGGGTGAATACGTGGTCTGTCGTAAGGTAATTTGGTAAAAAGCCAATTTGACATTGTTTTCACTGAGGAAAGTCTTCTGTTAATAATAATAATGCGTAGGATTTTCCCAAGGTTGCTTTTGACACAGTTGTTGGAGTCAAATTTGTCTCCACTTTTGTGTATTGGGGTGATGAGTTCTCTCTCTCTCTCTCGCTCTCTCTCTCTCTCTCTCTCTCTCTCTCTCTCACACTCCACCTTTCTCTCTCGCCTTCACCTTACTCTCTCTTTTGCTCTGTTTCTCTCTCACCTCTCTCCATTTCTTCTTCTCACTCCTCTTTCATCCGCTCCCCCTCCTCTCCCCTCTCTCTTCTTTCATCCGCTCCCTCCTCCTCTCCTCTCTTCTATCCCCCACTCCCCACGTGTTCTTAACACAGAGAATACACCTGTCTTTTTTCTATATTCTTTTCCCCACGGATCCTCTCTGCTCCAGCTAATTAAGTTTGTCAGTCAACTAGCTCCGAGTGGATTAGTGCAAGACTTCTTGGGCAGAGAAAGAAAGAGAGTGAGAGCTATGGATAGATAAAGAGAGAGAAAGAGAGAGAGAGTGAACAGCTGGAGGTAGCCTGGAGGAGGTTAAATAACATGGCAACATTCAAAAAATGGATTAAAAAGCTATATTTCATCACTGCCTCAACTCTCTCATAACGTTCCCTCTCTCTAGCTCTTTCTCTCTCTCTCTCTCTTGCTCTCTCTCTCTCACTCCTCACATTAACACTCTCAAAACACATAGACATATATTTTGTTATTTCAGCTAAGTAAGTATATGGACATTACAAATAAAATACACTATCTACCATACAAGACATAGGACAAAGCACATCCACAA
This sequence comes from Oncorhynchus mykiss, assembly GCF_013265735.2. NCBI lineage: Eukaryota > Metazoa > Chordata > Actinopteri > Salmoniformes > Salmonidae > Oncorhynchus > Oncorhynchus mykiss. The sequence continues at coordinate 7,256,882 of NC_048583.1, read as the reverse complement.
CATGATAAAAATACTACACACAGGACAAAGTGATGATATACTGTATATAGTACAACATGGTGATGAACTATATACAGTACAGTACAATATGGTGATATACTATATACAGTACAATATGATGATATACTATATACAGTACAACATGATGATATACTATATACAGTACAACATGATGATATACTATATACAGTAAAAAATGATGATATACGATATACATTACAACATGATGATATACTATATACATTACAACATGATGATATACTATATAGTGTACATTACAACATGCTGATATACTATACACAGTTCAACATGATGATATACTATATGCAGTACAACATGATGATATTCTCTACACAGTACAACATGGTGATATACTATATACATTACAACATGATGCTATACTATATTCAGTACAACATTATGATATACTATACACAGTACAACATTGAGATATACTATATACATTACACCATAATTATATACTATATACTGTACATTACAACATGCCTAAATACTATATGCAGTACAACATTATGATATACTATACACAGTACAACATGGTAATATACTATATACATTACAACATGATTATGTACTATATACTGTACAGTAAAACATGATGATATACTAAATACAGTACAACATGATGATATACTATATACAGTACAACATGATGATATACTATATACAGTACCATATGATTATATGCTATATACAGTACAACATGATGAAACACAATATACTGTACATTACAACATGATGATCAACTATGTACAGAACAACATTGAGATATACTATATACAGTACAACATGGTGATATACTATATACAGTACAACATGGTGATATACCATATACAGTACAACATGATGATATACTATATACAGTACAACATGATGATATAATATACACAGTACAACATGATGATATACTATCCACAGTACAACACAATGATATTCTATATACAGTACAACATGATGATATACTATATACAGTACAACATGATGAAATACTATATACAGTACATTACAACATGGTGATATACTATATACTGTACAACATGATGATATACTATATACAGTACAACATGATGAAATACTATATACAGTACATTACAACATGGTGATATACTATATACTGTACAACATGATGAAATACTATATACAGTACAACATGATGAAATACTATATACAGTACATTACAACATGGTGATATACTATATACTGTACAACATGATGAAATACTATATACAGTACAACATGATGAAATACTATATACAGTACATTACAACATGGTGATATTCTGTATATAGTACGTTACAACATGATGATACACTATATACAGTACATTACAACATGATGATATACTATATACAGTACATTACAACATGGTGATATACTATATACTGTACAACATGATGAAATACTATATACAGTACATTACAACATGATGATATACTATATACAGTACAACATGATGATATACTATATACAGTACATTACAACATGATGATATACTATATACAGTACAACATGATGATATACTATATACAGTACATTACAACATGATGATATACTATATACAGTACATTACAACATGATGATATACTATATACAGTACATTACAACATGATGATATACTATATACAGTACGTTACAACATGATGATACACTATATACAGTACATTACAACATGATGATACACTATATACAGTACATTACAACATGATGATACACTATATACAGTACATTACAACATGATGATATACTATATACAGTACGTTACAACATGATGATATACTATATACAGTACAACATGGTGATATACTATGTACAGTACAACATGATGATATACTATATACAGTACGTTACAACATGATGATATACTATATACAGTACAACATGGTGATATACTATGTACAGTACAACATGATGATATACTATATACATTACAACAAGGTGATATACTATGTACATTACAACAAGGTGACATACTATGTACAGTACAACAAGGTGATATACTATATACAGTATATTACAACATAATGATATAGTATGTACAGTACAACATGGTGATATACTATGTACAGTACAACATGATGATATACTATGTACAGTACAACATGATGATATACTATATACATTACAACAAGGTGATATAATATGTACAGTACAACATGATGATATACTATATACAGTACAACATGATGATATACTATATACAGCACAACATGGTGATATACTATATACATTACAACATGGTGATATACTATGTACATTACAACATGGTGATATACTATGTACATGACATTACAACATGATGATATACTATATACATTACAACAAGGTGATATACTATGTACAGTACAACATGATGATATACTATATACATTACAACATGGTGATATACTATGTACATTACAACATGGTGATATACTATGTACATGACATTACAACATGATGATATACTATATACATTACAACAAGGTGATATACTATGTACATTACAACATGATGATATACTATATACATTACAACAAGGTGATATACTATGTACAGTACAACATGATGATATACTATATACAGTTCAACATGATGATATACAATATACAGTACATTACAACAAGGTGATATACTATATACAGTACAACGTGATGATATACTATATACAGTACAACAAGGTGTTATACTACACAGTGCTTATCTTACATTTACCGCTGTACTAAATGTTGGTGCTTGGTGTTAATATTGTCTTTTTCAGATGTTCAAATGTTGCCTGTGTTTTTGTGTGTGTGTGTGTGTGTGTGTGTGTGTGTGTGTGTGTGTGTGTGTGTGTGTGTGTGTATGTGTGTGTGTGTGTGTGTGTGTGTGTGTGTGTGTGTGTGTGTGGGGGGGGGGCTTAAGGGAGAACAATAGAGAACAGCAGGGAGGATAAATAACAACAACAACGAAGACAAGTGTTTATGCGTATGACTACTTCCCTGTGACCTCGCCGTGACCTTTTGGTCTGGTGTTCTAATTTAACTGTATATATGAATATGAATGTGTATGTATGACTTGTGTGTAAATAGTATTTTTGTCTCCTCTTGGTGTCTTTCCTACAACTCTTATTTTTATTTTATATTTAATAATCTTTTGTTGTTCTTCTCTATTACTGTAACTGAAACATCTGCACGCTCAAAGTGCTTTCCTGCATCCTGAACCCGCGTCACACATACACTTCACACACACACACATGCACACACACGCACATAAGCCGTAACAAGGTTTCCGCGTGACAACAAAGCGAGAGATACCCATATGAATAATTGAAACCCAAAGCTAACACAACATGTCCGTACTCTCCCTTTCTCCCTCTCTCTCTCTCCCTTTCTCCATCTCTCCCTCTCTCTCTCCCTTTCTCCATCTCTCTCTCTCTCTCTCTCTCTCCCTTTCTCCATCTCTCTCTCTCTCTCTCTCCCTTTCTCCATCTCTCCCTCTCTCTCTCCCTTTCTCCATCTCTCTCTCTCTCTCTCTCCCTTTCTCCATCTCTCTCTCTGTCTCTCGCTTTCTCCATCTCCCTTTCTCCATCGCTCTCTCTCTCTATCTCTCTCTCTCTCTCTCTCCTTTCCTTATCCCTCTCTTCTCCCCATCCTCCCTCCCTCTCTCTCTCTCTCCTTTCCTTATCCCTCTCTTCTCCCCATCCTCCCTCCCTCCCTCTCTCTCTCTCTCTCTCTCTCTCTCTCTCTCTCTCTCTCTCTCTCTCTCTCCTTTCCTTATCCCTCTCTTCTCCCCATCCTCCCTCCCTCCATCTCTCTCTCTCTCTCTCTCTCTCTCTCTATCTCTCTCTCTCTCTCTCTCTCTCTCTCTCTCTCTCTCTCTCTCTCTCTCCTTTCCTTATCCCTCTCTTCTCCCCATCCTCCCTCCCTCTCTCTCTCTCTCTCTCTCTCCTTTCCTTATCCCTCTCTTCTCCCCATCCTCCCTCTCTCTCTCTCTCCTTTCCTTATCCCTCTCTTCTCCCCATCCTCCCTCTCTCTCTCTCTCTCTCTCTCCTTTCCTTATCCCTCTCTTCTCCCCATCCTCCCTCCCCTCTCTCTCTCTCTCTCTCTCTCTCTCTCTCTCTCTCTCTCTCTCTCTCTCTCTCTCCTTTCCTTATCCCTCTCTTCACCCCATCCTCCCTCCCTCCATCTCTCTCTCTCTCTATCTATCTCTCTCTCTCTCCTTTCCTTATCCCTCTCTTCTCCCCATCCTCCCTCCCTCTCTCTCTCTCTCTCCTTTCCTTATCCCTCTCTTCTCCCCATCCTCCCTCTCTTCTCTCCATCTTCATAATAGTCCAACCTTTACAGCTTGAAAGGCTCAACCTCCTTTATCATAGTGTTTAATGCAGTGAAGCTATCCCTTGGCTCTGTGCTGAATAGTATTAGACCAATCCTCGCCCTGCTGTGGTGACACGCTTCAGGTAGACACACACACACACACTCGCACACACGCACAAAATGCCTGCACGCAAACACACACACACACATGCTTACACACACCTGCGATGGAGACGGCTTCTCTGTGCAGGCCGAATCACCTCCGCTTTGATGTTCCACATCCAAAGAGATGAGGGGGCTAGAGCGGTAAACATGGTTAGTGTGTGTGTGAGTGCGTGAGTATTGCAGCGGAAGTCTAGGTCTCGGTAGCTTGACCTTCACTAGCCTGTTTGGGAGAAACGTGTGTGTCCACTGCAGCTTACCTCCAGTTCTCAACATTACCCAGGAGAAGTTCAGCATTTGCTGGAGGCTATCCATCTAGCTCTGAAAAACAAAACTATAACAACCTCCTACCTGGGTTCAGCACACAGCATCACCAATTTCACAGACAAACTCTCTATGAACACAGAGGAAGAGAGACACCATTTGGTGGTGGACTCCAATAGAGAGACACCATTGGGTGATGGACTGCAATAGAGAGACACCATTTGGTGATGGACTCCAATAGAGAGACACCATTTGGTGGTGGACTCCAATAGAGAGACACCATTTGGTGGTGGACTCCAATAGAGAGACACCATTTGGTGAGGGACTCCAATAGAGAGACACCATTTGGTGAGGGACTCCAATAGAGAGACACCATTTGATGGTGGACTCCAATAGAGAGACACCATTTGGTGGTGGACTCCAATAGAGAGACACCATTTGGTGGTGGACTCCAATAGAGAGACACCATTTGGTGGTGGACTCCAATAGAGAGACACCATTTGGTGGTGGACTCCAATAGAGAGACACCATTTGGTGGTGGACTCCAATAGAGAGACACCATTTGGTGGTGGACTACAATAGAGAGACACCATTTGGTGGTGGACTCCAAAAGAGAGACACCATTTGGTGGTGGACTCCAATAGAGAGACACCATTTGGTGGTGGACTCCAATAGAGAGACACCATTTGGTGGTGGACTCCAATAGAGAGACACCATTTGGTGAGGGACTCCAATAGAGAGACACCATTTGGTGGTGGACTCCAATAGAGAGACACCATTTGGTGGTGGACTCCAATAGAGAGACACCATTTGGTGGTGGACTCCAATAGAGAGACACCATTTGGTGGTGGACTCCAATAGAGAGACACCATTTGGTGGTGGACTCCAATAGAGAGACACCATTTGGTGGTGGACTCCAATAGAGAGACACCATTTGGTGGTGGACTCCAATAGAGAGACACCATTTGGTGGTGGACTCCAATAGAGAGACACCATTTGGTGAGGGACTCCAATAGAGAGACACCATTTGGTGGTGGACTCCAATAGAGAGACACCATTTGGTGAGGGACTCCAATAGAGAGACACCATTTGGTGGTGGACTCCAATAGAGAGACACCATTTGGTGAGGGACTCCAATAGAGAGACACCATTTGGTGAGGGACTCCAATAGAGAGACACCATTTGGTGGTGGACGCCAATAGAGAGACACCATTTGGTGGTGGACTCCAATAGAACACACACACACACACACACACACACACACACACACACACACACACACACACACACACACACACACACACACACACACACACACACACACACACACACACACACACACACACACACACAGAGAGAGAGACACACACATAGCAAACAAGAACAGGAGGAACATTTAGTGACAGTGTTGATGATGGTTTTATGATCACTAAACACCAGTAAGGAAGTCCAGAATAAATGTTGTCCTTGTGGAAAATGGTCCAGATGGTGAGGTAGAGGACAGGGGTTTCTAGTGTTGTCTCAACCTGTCTTCCTGTGAGGTGAGGTAGAGGACAGGGGTTTCTAGTGTTGTCTCAACCTGTCCTGTGAGGTGAGGTAGAGGACAGGGGTTTCTAGTGTTGTCTCAACCTCTCCTGCTGTGAGGTAAGGTAGAGGACAGGGGTTTCTAGTGTTGTCTCAACCTGTCCTCCTTTGAGGTGAGGTAGAGGACAGGGGTTTCTAGTGTCTCAACCTGTCCTGTGAGGTGAGGTAGAGGACAGGGGTTTCTAGTGTTGTCTCAACCTGTCCTCCTGTGAGGTGAGGTAGAGGACAGGGGTTTCTAGTGTTGTCTCAACCTGTCCTCCTGTGAGGTGAGGTAGAGGACAGGGGTTTCTAGTGTTGTCTCAACCTGTCCTCCTGTGAGGTGAGGTAGATGACAGGGGTTTCTAGTGTTGTCTCAACCTGTCCTCCTGTGAGGTGAGGTAGAGGACAGTGGTTTCTAGTGTTGTCTCAACCTGTCCTGTGAGGTGAGGTAGAGGACAGGGGTTTCTAGTGTTGTCTCAACCTCTCCTGCTGTGAGGTGAGGTAGAGGACAGGGGTTTCTAGTGTTGTCTCAACCTGTCCTCCTGTGAGGTGAGGTAGATGACAGGGGTTTCTAGAGTGTTGTCTCAACCTGTCCTCCTGTGAGGTGAGGTAGATGACAGGGGGTTCTAGTGTTGTCTCAACCTGTCCTCCTGTGAGGTGAGGTAGAGGACAGGTGTTTCTAGAGTGTTGTCTCAACCTGTCCTGCTGGGAGGTGAGGTAGATGACAGGGGGTTCTAGTGTTGTCTCAACCTGTCCTCCTGTGAGGTGAGGTAGAGGACAGTGGTTTCTAGTGTCTCAACCTGTCCTCCTGTGAGGTGAGGTAGAGGACAGGGGTTTCTAGTGTCTCAACCTGTCCTCCTGTGAGGTGAGGTAGAGGACAGGGGTTTCTAGTGTTGTCTCAACCTGTCCTCCTGTGAGGTGAGGTAGAGGACAGTGGTTTCTAGTGTCTCAACCTGTCCTCCTGTGAGGTGAGGTAGAGGACAGGGGTTTCTAGTGTTGTCTCAACCTGTCCTCCTGTGAGGTGAGGTAGAGGACAGGGGTTTCTAGTGTTGTCTCAACCTGTCCTCCTGTGAGGTGAGGTAGAGGACAGTGGTTTCTAGTGTTGTCTCAACCTGTCCTCCTGTGAGGTGAGTTAGAGGACAGGGGTTTCTAGAGGTTGCCTCAACCTGTGATCTTTGACAGAACGAATGAGTTCAGTGTCAGACTAGTATCATTGGGTGGACCGTATCACCATGTTCACAGACAATACCCTGTTGATCTATCAGTGAGAACCTGCTTGAACCAATTAAAACAGGGGTTTAGCTCTTAATCATCATACATTACTCTTGACTTGAGCATGAAGCATCACCTTCTTAAATGGCATCCCAGATGACGCTCTATAACTCTAGTAGTCATATGTTGGATGGATGGGTTGAGAGAAATCTTTCGAACATCACATCCAAGCCAACATGAGACCAATGTCGATAAAACTCAGCAAATCAACTTGATTGGAGGTACACAACACACTTGTCATGACTCATTCAGGACGTTACCGAGAACCTCGTATGGGATTATTTTAACAGGGTCGTTAGCAATTTAGTTTTTAGATCATTGTCTGCCCCCAGCTAGATGAAATTCTAAATGTCCGTTAGAAACGAGACTGTAGCATCCACAAGAGGACCGTTGGATTCAACGTTCGTCAGACTGAATACGTTTGTAGGTGCAACCGTTTAAAAATATATATATATTTATAATTTATCGCGCTCATGTTCCCATTAAATGAAACATTTTTGAAGCATTTCTGACAACTGTAACATTTTTTTTTCAGCCAAATCCCCAAGTTCTAAAACCAGGTCCATAGCAACCACGGAATTCTGCAAGTTATTTCCTGTATTACACAGTAAAAACAATAACAACCAAAACATCTCTAACATCAAAATAAAACGTTTTTAAAAAACTCAGAGTCGAGGTAAATCAACGAGCTATTATGATCATCAATAAAAGTTGAAATAAATAAACACAAGTCTATATATAAAAGTTAAAACACAAGTTAAAAGCATAAAACACAAACACACTTCTTCAGTAACACATCAACTACAACACTTCCTCCAGATGACTAGGGACAATCAATAGGAATCATCAGGGTCCTTGAGAGGAATGAGGAGTGTGTGCGTGTGTGTGTGTGTGTGTGTGTGTGTGTGTGTGTGTGTGTGTGTGTGTGTGTGTGTGTGTGTGTGTGTGTGTGTGTGAGTGTGTGTAGGCTCGTGGAGAATCTCTTAAGAGAATATGATATGATTTATGGGACCCATTACACTGAAGGACAAACACATGAGGGTTATTAGTGGTGTAACACACACACACACACACACAGACACACACACACACACACACACACACACACACACACACACACACACACACACACACACACACACACACACACACACACACACACACACAGACACACACACACACACACACAGACACACACACACACACACACACACACACACACACAGACACACACACACACACACGCCTGTCGTGGTATTGGATGAGGGTTGGGTGATCCTACTAATAGAGGACATGGCTTTAAGACAAGGTCTGGTCTATTAGCTGGCTTGAGCGTGAAGATAACATGATGTTAGACGTGGATAGGTTCACTGAGGAGGAAAGAGACGCAAGTGTGTGTGTGTGTGTGTGTGTGTGTGTGTGTGTGTGTGTGTGTGAACAGTGAGTGTACAGAACGTTGGGAACACCTTCCTAATATTGAGTTGCACCCCCTTCTGACCTCAGAACAGTCTCAATTCATCAGGACATGGACTCTACAAGGTGTGGAAAGCGTTCCACAGGGATGCTGGCCCATGTTGACTCTACAAGGTGTGGAAAGCGTTCCACAGGGAGGCTGGCCCATGTTGACTCTACAAGGTGTGGAAAGCGTTCCACAGGGATGCTGGCCCATGTTGACTCTACAAGGTGTGGAAAGCGTTCCACAGGGAGGCTGGCCCATGTTGACTCTACAAGGTGTGGAAAGCGTTCCACAGGGATGCTGGCCCATGTTGACTCTACAAGGTGTTGAAAGCGTTCCACAGGGATGCTGGCCCATGTTGACTCTACAAGGTGTAGAAAGCGTTCCACAGGGAGGCTGGCCCATGTTGACTCTACAAGGTGTGGAAAGCGTTCCACAGGGAGGCTGGCCCATGTTGACTCTACAAGGTGTGGAAAGCGTTCCACAGGGAGGCTGGCCCATGTTGACTCCAATGCTTCCCACAGTCGTGTCAAGATAGTAGGATGTCCTTTGGGTGGTGCATCATTCTTGATACACATGGGAAACTGCTGAACGTGAAAACCCAGCAACGTTGCAGTTCTTGACAGAAACCGGTGCACCTGGCACCTACTACCATACCCTGTTCAAAGGCACTTAAATCTGTTGTCTTACCCATTCACCCTCTGAATGGAACACATACGCAATCCATGTCTCAATTGACTCAAGGCTTAAAAATCCTTCTTTAACGTTGCTAGTCCACATGTGTATAGTAACCTTGCTAGTTCACATGTGTGTAGTAACGTTGCTAGTCCACATGTGTATAGTAACGTTGCTAGTCCACATGTGTATAGTAACGTTGCTAGTCCACATGTGTATTGTAACATTGCTAGTCCACATGTGTATAGTAACATTGCTAGTCCACATGTGTATAGTAACATTGCTAGTCCACATGTGTATTGTAACATTGCTAGTCCACATGTGTGTTGTAACGTTGCTAGTCCACATGTGTGTAGTAACATTGCTAGTCCACATGTGTGTTGTAACATTGCTAGTCCACATGTGTATTGTAACATTGCTAGTCCACATGTCTATTGTAACATTGCTAGTCCACATGTCTATTGTAATGTTGCTAGTCCACATGTGTATTGTAACATTGCTAGTCCACATGTGTATAGTAACATTGCTAGTCCACATGTGTATAGTAACATTGCTAGTCCACATGTGTATTGTAACATTGCTAGTCCACATGTGTGTTGTAACGTTGCTAGTCCACATGTGTGTAGTAACATTGCTAGTCCACATGTGTGTTGTAACATTGCTAGTCCACATGTGTATTGTAACATTGCTAGTCCACATGTCTATTGTAACATTGCTAGTCCACATGTCTATTGTAATGTTGCTAGTCCACATGTGTATAGTAACATTGCTAGTCCACATGTGTATAGTAACATTGCTAGTCCACATGTGTATAGTAACGTTGCTAGTCCACATGTGTATTGTAACATTGCTAGTCCACATGTGTATAGTAACGTTGCTAGTCCACATGTGTATTGTAACATTGCTAGTCCACATGTGTATAGTAACGTTGCTAGTCCACATGTGTATTGTAACATTGCTAGTCCACATGTGTATTGTAACATTGCTAGTCCACATGTGTATAGTAACAATGCTAGTCCACATGTGTATAGTAACGTTGCTAGTCCACATGTGTGTTGTAACATTGCTAGTCCACATGTGTATTGTAACATTGCTAGTCCACATGTGTATAGTAACGTTGCCAGTTGTAAGGTAGACACTGGAAGTCAGGAAGCAGGTTCAGTGGGAGAGTTTAATAGAACAGGTACAATAAACAATAGGTAAACAGGAGTAGCATCGAGACATGGAGACAGAGTCAATAACAACAGAGGAATGTACCTATGGGGATTAATCATGAAGGTGATAGAGTCCAGGTGTGACTGATGATGAGGCGCAGGGGTGTGTAATGAGAGTTGCCAGGTGTCTGTAATGAGATTTGCCAGGTGTGTGTAATGAGGGTTGCCAGGTGTGTGTAATGAGGGTTGCCAGGTGTGTGTAATTAGGTTTGCTAGGTGTGTGTTATGGGGGTTGCCAGGTGTGTGTAATGAGGGTTGCCCGATGTGCAAAATGAAGTTTGCCAGGTGTGTGTAATGAAGGTTGCCAGGTGTGTGTAATGAGGGTTGCCAGGTGTGTGTAATGAGGATTGCCAGATGTGTGTATTGGCGGTTGCCATGTGTGTGTACTAAGGGTTGCCAGATGTGCAAAATTAAGGTTGCCAGGTGTGCAAAATGAAGGTTCCCTGGTGTGTTTAACAAGGGTTAACAGGTGTGTGTAATGAGGGTTGTCAGATGTGCATAATGAAGGTTGCCAGGTAAGTGTAATGAGGGTTGCCAGATGAGCAAAATGAAGGTTGCCAGGTGTGTAATGATGGTTGCCAGGTGTGTATAATGGGGGTTGCCAGGTGTGTGTAATGAGGGTTGCCAGGTGTGTGTAATGGGGGTTGCCAGGTGTATGTAATGAGGGTTGCCAGATGTGCAAAATGAAGGTTGCCAGGTGTGTGTAATGAGGTTTGCCAGGTGTGTGTAATGAGGGTTGCCAGGTGTGTGTAATGAGGGTTGCCAGGTGTGTGTAATGTCGGTTGCCAGTTGAGTGTAATGAGGGTTGCCAGATGTGCAGAATGAAGGTTGCCAGGTGTGTGTAATGAGAGTCAACAGGTGTGTGTAATGATGGTTGTCAGATGTGCATAATGAAGGTTGCCAGGTGTGTAATGAGGGTAGGCAGATGTGCATATTGAAGGTTGCCAGGTGTGCGTAATGAGGGTTGTCAGATGTGTATAATGAAGGTTGCCAGGTGTGTGTAATGAGGGTTGCCAGGTGTGAGTAATGAGGGTTGCAAGGTGTGTGTAATAAGGGGTGCCAGGTGTCTGTAATGAGGGTTGCCAGGTCTGGTGGTCAGTAGACCGGTGGTCAGTAGACCGGTGATTAGTAGACCGGTGGTTAGTAGACCGGTGGTCAGTAGACTGGTGGTTAGTAGACCGGTGGTCAGTAGACCGGTGGTTAGTAGACCGGTGGTCAGTAGACTGGGGGTTAGTAGGCCGTAGCTAGTAGACTGGTGGTCAGTAGACCGGTGGTCAGTAGACTGGTGGTTAGTAGACCGTAGCTAGTAGACCGGTGTTTAGTAGACTGGTGGTCAGTAGACCGGTGGTCAGTAGACCTGTGGTTAGTAGACTGGTGGTTAGTAGACTGGTGGTTAGTAGACTGGTGGTCAGTAGACCGGTGGTCAGTAGACCTGTGGTTAGTAGACTGGTGGTTAGTAGACTGGTTATCAGTAGACCGGTGGTCAGTAGACCTGTGGTTAGTAGACTGGTGGTTAGTAGACTGGTGGTTAGTAGACCGGTGACGTGGAGCGACGGAGAAGGGGACAGGAGTAGACGTGACAGTAGTCCTGGGTTAATAGTGTCACGTTCTTGAGAAGAGAGACGTTTCAGTGTACAGAACCAGACAAAAGAGAGACAGAGAGAGCGAGAGAAAAGGACAGAGAGGGAGGGAGAAAGAGAATGAGAGAAAGTCATGTACATGAGATAATAGAAAGAGGGGAGAGTGAAAGAGAAAGAGAAAGAGAGAGAGAAAGAATATGTTAACGAGAGAGAGAGAGCGAGAGAGCGCAAGGAAGAGAAAGAGAGAGTGAATTTGACAGAGAGACAGAGAGAGAGAGAGAGAAGTGGTAGTGAATGCCAGGTTGCAGATGAGAGGCTTGGAAGCCAGAAGGTAATTTAAACAGGCTTGGCTCTCTCTCAGCCATGACAGCATGTTCCCTTCCAAACAGCCCTCACACACACACACACACACACACACACACACACACACACACACACACACACACACACACACACACATACACACACACACAAACAAAACCTCACGTTCATAACTTTTTCTCAGCTTGTTATAGAGTGCACCGACTGGGTGACTGCAGGAAACACAAATGGTTGTTTACAATGTGAAGACCGTACTCTCACGTCCCTAATTTGGAGAGATGCTTACCACTACTACTGCACCCTTTCAGTGGATGGAAGGAAACAGTGTGTATTTAAATCTGACAGACTGACAGAATTGAAAGATGAAGGCCTGTGTCCCAAATGCACCCTCTAACCTATTGGCTCTGGTCAATCACTGGGGAATAGGGTGCCATTTTTAGGGAATAGGGTGCCATTATAGGGAATAGGATGCCATTATAGGGAATAGGTTGCATATAGGGAATAGGGTGCCATTACAGGGAATAGGGTGCCATTACAGGGAATATGGTGCAATTAGAGGGAATAGGGTGCCATTACAGGGAATAGGGTGCCATTAAAGGGAATAGGGTGCCATTAAAGGGAATAGGGTGCCATTTCTATCCTCCTCTCTAACCTCCTCTCTATATCTCTATCCTCCTCCCTATCTCTCTAACCTGCTCTCTATCTCCCTATCCCCCTCTATAACCTCCTCTCTATCTCTCTATCCTCATCTCTAATCTCCTCTCTATCTCTTTATCTCCTCTATAACCGCCTCTCTATCTCTCTATCCTCCTCTCAAACCTCCTCTCTAACCTCATCTCTATCCTCCTCTATAACCTCCTCTCTATCTATCTAACCTCCTCTCTATCTCTCTAACTTCCTCTCTAACCTCCTCTCTATCTCTCTAACCTCCTCTCTATCTCTCTAAACAACTCTCTATTGTCCTCTAAAACCTCCTCTCTAACAACCTCTCTATCTCTCTAACCTCCTCTCTATCTCTCTAACCTCCTCTCTTACCTCCTCTCTATCTCTCCAACCGCCTCTATATCTCTCTATCTTCCTCTATAATCTCCTCTTTTCTCTCTAACCTCCTCTCTATGTACCTGTCATCCTCTCTAACCTCCTCTCTATCTCTCTAACATCCTCACTATCTCTCTAAACTCATCTCTATCTACCTGTCCTTCTCTCTAACCTCCTCTCTATCTCTCCAACCTCTTCTCCAACCTCTTCTCCAACCTACTCTCTAACGTCATGTCTAACCTCCTCTCTATCTCTCTAAACTCCTCCCTATCCTCCTCTCTATCTCTCTAACCGCTTCTTTATCTCTCTAACCTCCTCTCTAACCTCTCTATTGTTCTAACCTCCTCTCTATCTCTCTAAACTCCGCTAAATCTTTCTAACCTCCTCTCTAACCTCTCTATCTCTCTGACCTCCTCTCTATCTGTCTGAGCTCCTCTCTATCTCTCTATATTCCTATATAACCTCCTCTCTAACCTCCTCTCTATCTCTATATCCTCCTCTCTATCTCTCTAACCTCTCTATCTCTCTAACCGCCTCTCTTACCTCCTCTCTATCTCTCTATCCTCCTCTATAACGTCCACTTTATCTCTCTAACCTCCTTTCTAACCTCCTCTTTATCTACCTGTCCTCCTCTCTAACCTCCTCTTTATCTCTCTAACCTCCTCTCTAATCTCCTCTCTATCTTTCTAACCTCCTCTCTATCTCTCCAACCTCTTCTCCAACCTCGTCTCCAACCTCCTCTCTAACCTCCTGTCTAACCTCATCTCTATCTCTCTAAACCTCCTCTCTATCCTCCTCTCTATCTCTCTAACTTCTTCTTTATCTCTCTAACCTCCTCTCTAACCTCTCTATTGGTCTAACTTCCTCTCTATCTCTCCAAACTCCGCTAAATCTTTCTAACCTCCTCTCTAACCTCTCTATCTCTCTGACCTCCTCTCTATCTTTCTGAGCTCCTCTCAATCTCTCTATATTCCTATATAACCTCCTCTCTAACCTCCTCTCTATCTCTATATCCTCCTCTCTATCTCTCTAACCTCTCTATCTCTCTAACCGCCTCTCTTACCTCCTCTCTATCTCTCTATCCTCCTCTATAACCTCCTCTTTATCTCTCTAACCTCCTTTCTAACCTCCTCTTTATCTACCTGTCCTCCTCTCTAACCTCCTCTTTATCTCTCTAACCTCCTCTCTAACCTCCTCTCTATCTTTCTAACCTCCTCTCTATCTCTCCAACCTCTTCTCCAACCTCGTCTCCAACCTCCTCTCTAACCTCCTCTCTAACCTCATCTCTATCTCTCTAAACCTCCTCTCTATCCTCCTCTCTATCTCTCTAACTTCTTCTCTATCTCTCTAACCTCTTCTCTAACCTCTCTATCGTTCTAACCTCCTCTCCATCCGCTAAATCTCTCTAACGTCCTCTCTATCTCTCTGACCTACTCTCGAATTTTCTGACCTCCTCTCTATCTCTCTAACCTCCTCTCTAATCTCCTCTCTATCTCTCTAAACTCCGCTAAATCTTTCTAACCTCCTCTCTAACCTCCTCTCTATCTCTCTGACCTCCTCTCTATCTTTCTGAGCTCCTCTCTATCTCTCTATATTCCTATATAACCTCCTCTCTTATCTCCTCTCTATCTCTCTAATTTCCTCTCTAACCTCCTCTCTAACCTCTCTATCTCTATATCCTCCTCTCTATCTTTCTAGCCTCTATATCTCTCTAACCGCCTCTCTTTCCTCCTCTCTATCTCTCTATCCTCCTCTATAACCTCCTCTTTATCTCTCTAACCTCCTTTCTAACCTCCTCTTTATCTACCTGTCCTCCTCTCTAACCTCCTCTTTATCTCTCTAACCTCCTCTCTAACCTCCTATCTATCTTTCTAACCTCCTCTCAATCTCTCCAACCTCTTCTCCAACCTACTCTCTAACCTCCTGTCTAACCTCATCTATATCTCTCTAAACTCCTCTCTATCCTCCTCTCTATCTCTCTAACCACTTCTCTATCTCTCTAACCTCCTCTCTAACCTCTCTATCGTTCTAACCTCCTCGCTATCCACTAAATCTCTCTAACGTCCTCTCTATCTCTCTGACCTCCTCTCTAATCTCCTCTCTATCTCTCTAACCTCCTCTCTATCTTTCTGACCTCCTCTCTATCTAGCTAACCCCTTTCTATCTCTCTAACCTCCTCGCTATCTCTCTAACCTCCTCTCTATCTTTCTAACCTCCTTTCTATCGCTCTAACCTCCTCTCTAACCTCCTCTCTATCTCTCTAACCATCTCTCTATCTTTCTAACCTCCTGACTGTCTCTCTAACCTCCTCTCTAACCTCCTCTCTATCTCTCTAACCTCCTCTCTAACCTCCTTGCTATCTCTATCCTCCTCTCTATCTCTCTAACCTCTTCTCTATCTCTCTAACCTCCTCTCTAACCTCCTCTCTATCTTTCTAACCTCCTCTCAATCTCTCTAACCTCCTCTCTGTCTCTCTATCCTACTCTCTATCTCTCTAACCTCCTCTCTGTCTCTCTATCCTCCTCTCTATCTCAATAACCTCCTCTCTATATATCTAACCTCCTTTCTAACCTCCTCTCTATCTCTCTAACCTCCTCTCTATCTCTCTATCCTCCTCTCTATCTCTCTAACCTCCTCTCTGTCTCTCTATCCTCCTCTCTATCTATATAGCCTCCTCTCTATCTATCTAGCCTCCTCTCTAACCTCCTCTCTATCTCTCTAACCTCCTCTCTAACCTCCTCTCTATCTATCTAACCTCTTCTCCAACCTCCTCTCTAACCTCCTGTCTAACCTCCTCTCTATCTCTCTAACCTCCTCTCTACCTCTCTATCCTCCTTTCTAACCTCCTCTCTATCTATCTAACCTCCTCACTAACATCCTCTCTATCTCTCTAACCTCCTCTCTATTCTCCTCTTTAACCTCCAATCTATCTCTCTATCCTCCTCTCTAACATCCTCTCTATCTCTCTATCCTCCTCTCTAACCTCCTTTCTAACCTCCTCTCTATCTATCTAACCTCCTCTCTAACATCCTCTCTATCTCTCTAACCTCCTCTCTATCCTCCTCTCTAACCTCCTCTCTATCTCTCTAACCTCCTCTCTATCCTCCTCTCTAACCTCCTCTCTATCTCTCTAACCTCCTCTCTATCTCTCTATCCTCCTCTCTAACCTCATCTCTATCCTCCCTTAACTTCCACTTTGGCTGACCTCAGTTTCATTTATTCATCCTCTCTAGTTGTATTCAGAGCAGATCTCATGTCCTCCTTAATTCCCTTCTCTCTCCTCTCACCATAATGTCATCTGGGAAACTGTGAAAGGATTCATGTCTGCTCTTTCTTTAATCCCTCTCTCTTCACTCACTTTCACTCACCCTTTACTTTGCACCCATCAGTTTTTATACATAACCCCCCCCCCCCCCCACACACACACACACTGAGATGCAGACAAATACACACACATACACACACACACACACACACACACACACACACACACACACCCAAACTCACTAAGATGCAGACACACACACACGCACACACAAACACACACACACATCCTCCCTTTCCTCTCTCAGACACAGGGCTTCAGGCTTAAAGACTTTAGACTTGGTTTGATAATGTACATCTCTTCATGGTGGTGAGAACCGCGCCTTCACACTCCCCTCATAGTGGTGTGTGTGGGAGGGGGGGGGGGGGGGGGGGGGTCTATCCAGGTTGCTGATTAAAACATTGAGTTCATCCATGAATTATGCATCGCCTCTCGTCCACCATTTTACGTTTCCCTGAACAAATAACGCACAGGACTGCATCCTAAAACACACCATATACCCTACATAGTGCACTACTTTTGACCAGAGCTTACAAGGGAATAGTGTGCCTTTTTGGGACTAAGACCATCAGTAATGCGTTAGCGTTGGACTACAAGGTTCATTAAACTCCGGCCCAAAACACATGGACACCATCGCCATGGAGATGGAATTCAGCATTATGAAGCCTGGTTGGTTGGAACACTGTTGAAATGGACAATTAGCTGAACACTGCAGCTGTCTGTCTGTCTGTCTGTCTGTCCGTCCGTCCGTCCTGGATGAATCATTTGTTATGCTAAACTCACACCACCTGTATTTCACTTTATACTTAACAAAATATTAATATTTAGACGCTGTGGGGAGAGAGCTCTAGTAAATAACTAAAAAGCTTAAAAAATACAAGGCTAATATAAATTACTCATGAAAAAATACAATCCTCTCTCTGCCAACAGTTTCTGAGTGAAATCATTATTTTAAAAGGATGTTTTTTGTGGGGGGGGATCATACTCAACACAATGTCATTTTCAGAACACTCACTTTCTCACTGAGGAATCTGCATGGTACGGAAGAACAAAGCCAATTTCACTTTAGCTCAATCCCCAATCCCCTTTCTACCATTTGCATGAGGAGCCACAGGTAGTCTTAAAAACATTTCAAATGGTAAACCTCCCAGAGTCTAAGCTCTCTACTCTCCTTTTCTCTCTCTCTCTCTCTACTATCCTTCTCTCTCTCTCTCTCTCTCTCTCACTCTCTCTCTCTCTCTCTCTCTCTCTCCCTCTCTCTCTCTCTCTCTCTCTCTCTCTCTCTACTCTCATTCTCTCTCTCTCTCTCTCTCTCTCTCTCTCTCTCTCTCTCTCTCTCTCCCTCTCTCTCTCTCTCTCTCTACTCTCCTTCTCTCTCTCTCTCTCTCACTCTCTCTCTCTTTCTCTCCCTCTCTCTCTCTCTCTCTCTCTCTCTCTCTCTCTCTCTCTCTCTCTGTGTGCCACGGTAATAGCTACAAAGTTTCTTTAGAGTGGGACCCAAGCCAATTTCACTTTAGCTCAATCCCCAATCCCCTTTCCACCATTTGCATGATGAGCCACAGGTAGTATAGTCTTAAAAATATTTCCAATGGTAAACCTGGTAAAACTCCTCTCTCTCTCCCCCTTCACCCACCCACTCTCGCTTCTCTTCTCTCTCTCTCTCTCTCTCTCTCTCTCTCTCTCTCTACTCTCATTCTCTCTCTCTCTCTCTCTCTCTCTCTCTCTCTACTCTCATTCTCTCTCTCTCTCTCTCTCTCTCTCTCTCTCTCTCTCTCTCTCCCTCTCTCTCTCTCTCTCTCTCTCTCTACTATCCTTCTCTCTCTCTCTCTCTCTCTCTCTCTCTCTCTCTCTCTCTCTCTCTCTCTCTCTCTCTCTCCCCTTCTCTCTCTCTCTCTCTCTCTCTCTCTCTCTCTCTCTCTCTCCCCTTCTCTCTCTCTCTCTCTCTCTCTCTCTCTCTCTCTCACTCTCTCAGTGGAAGTAACTACGGTGGTAGAACAGAATCATCAGTGGAGCTGTTTGGCTAAGTGCCATGTCATCGCACGGTGCTGTGCTGCGCCGTAACCCTCGTCAGTAAAGTAGTCCCTCAGCTTCACCCTCCCACTGTTGCCAAGGCAACAGCAGTTACGCCAGCGTGGTGGAAGAGGCTAAATTACAGAGGAGGGAGTAGAAGCAGAGAGAGAGGGAGCACTTAGAGAGGAGAGAGAAGAGGAGCAGGGTAGAGAAAGGGATTGGGGAGGAGGAGAGAGGGATGGAGAAATGGGAAAGGGTTTTGAGTGAGGGAAGTTTTGGGTGAAGAGGGGAGAGTCAGGGTTGGGGGGGGAATGTTGAAGGAAGGTTTGGAGGAAAGAGAGGAGAGAATTCTGACACATTAGGTGAAAATAAATAAATCTAACCTTTTCAAGAGTAGCTGGATATAAGTCAGTCAATGAGGGGAAATGTACATTGATATGTGAAAGAGTGTATCCTTTCAAATAAGTACACTAACCTTGAAAACGATAGCTCAGTGGTAAACCAAATGCAATAACCCTCAAGACACAAACAACACCATACATCACAACAAAACACAAGGTTTTTGGGAATATCCTAATAAATTTAGATGTCTTCAGTGTCAAGACAATTACAATCTACAGATGGAAAGAAAGAAAGAAAGAAAGACAGAAAGAAATAAATGCCACAGTCGGGCTCTTTCTAAATTGCTGTGTTTAGTTCAGGTACAAGTTCGTTATGGATGTCTTCACCTCCTCACGTCTCTCTTCTTCTCCGTGTGTGTGTGTGTGTGTGTGTGTGTGTGTGTGTGTGTGTGTGTGTGTGTGTGTGTGTGTGTGGTGTGTGTGTGTGTGCTGCGTGTTACTATATAAAGTCCCTATTTGTTTCCAAGCTGAAATTATCTGTGAGGAAGCCAAGGATGTCAAATTACATACGAATTGATCCCAAACTAAGATATCAGTCATGTCTCGAAGGCAGGGATAACCTGCAGCAGAGGAAGAGATAACCTGCAGCAGAGGAAGGGATAACCCACAGCAGAGGAAGAGATAACCTGCAGCAGAGGAAGAGATAACCAGCAGCAGAGGAAGGGATAACCAGCAGCAGAGGAAGAGATAACCAGCAGCAGAGGAAGAGATAACCAGCAGCAGAGGAAGAGATAACCCACAGCAGAGGAAGGGATAACCTGCAGCAGAGGAAGAGATAACCTGCTGCAAAGGAAGAGATAACCAGCAGCAGAGGAAGAGATAACCCACAGCAGAGGAAGGGATAACCAGCAGCAGAGGAAGAGATAACCCACAGCAGAGGAAGAGATAACCAGCAGCAGAGGAAGAGATAACCCACAGCAGAGGAAGGGATAACCTGCAGCAGAGGAAGAGATAACCTGCTGCAAAGGAAGAGATAACCAGCAGCAGAGGAAGAGATAACCCACAGCAGAGGAAGGGATAACCAGCAGCAGAGGAAGAGATAACCTGCAGCAGAGGAAGGGATAACCAGCAGCAGAGGAAGAGATAACCTGCAGCAGAGGAAGAGATAACCCACAGCAGAGGAAAGGATAACCTACAGCAGAGGAAAGGATAACCCACAGCAGAGGAAAGGATAACCTGCAGCAGAGGAAAGGATAACCCACAGCAGAGGAAGGGATAACCTGCAGCAGAGGAAGAGATAACCTGCAGCAGAGGAAGAGATAACCTGCAGCAGAGGAAGAGATAACCTGCAGCAGAGGAAGAGATAACCTGCAGCAGAGGAAGAGATAACCTGCAGCAGAGGAAGAGATAACCTGCAGCAGAGGAAGAGATAACCTGCAGCAGAGGAAGAGATAACCTGCAGCAGAGGAAAGGATAACCTACAGCAGAGGAAGAGATAACCCACAGCAGAGGAAGAGATAACCCACAGCAGAGGAAGAGATAACCTGCAGCAGAGGAAGAGATAACCTGCAGTAGAGGAAGAGATAACCTGCAGCAGAGGAAGGGATAACCTGCAGCAGAGGAAGGGATAACCTGCAGCAGAGGAAGAGATAACCTGCAGCAGAGGAAGAGATAACCCACAGCAGAGGAAGGGATAACCTACAGCAGAGGAAGAGATAACCTACAGCAGAGGAAAGGCAGATGTGTAGGTGTCGGGGGAAAGGGACAAGGCATTAGCAGACATAACATGTCACCTGGATTATTGGACCGTCTACCATCCAGGTGACATGGTGGAAGCAAGGAAACACTGACAGGAGAAGACGCTGTCTTTACCTTAAAGAATATATCTGGGAATCGTTTTTCAGAAAACATGGCCGCCTCAATTTGTTTTGATAAAACAGCAGAGAGATGAGCGATGGACCTGAGGTACGTTATAATTTAATTCAATAAAAATAGGTGAAGAATGTTATGACAGATTCCAGAATTAATTTTAGACGTACACCACCGTTCAAATGTTTGGGTCACTTGTTTTTTTGTCTTTAAAATAACATCCAATTGATCCGAAATACAGTGTAGACATCATTACATTTTAAAATTACGATTGTAGCTGGAAAAGGCTGATTTTTAATAGAATATCTACATAGGCGTACAGAGGCCCATTATCAGCAACCATCACTCCTGTGTTCCAATGGCTTGTGTTAGCTAATCCAAATGTATCAATTTAAAAGGCTAATTGATCATTAGAAAACCTTTTTGCAATTATGTTAGCACAGCTGAAAACTGTTCTGGATAAAGAAGAAATACAACTGGCCTTCTTTAGACTAGTTAAGTATCTGGAGCATCAGCATTTGTGGGTTTGATTACAGGCTCAAAATGGCCAGAAACAAAGACCTTTCTTCTGAAACTCATCAGTAAGTTCTGAGAAATGAAAGCTATTCCATGTGAGAAATTGCCAAGAAAGTGAAGATCTTGTACAACCCTGTGTACTTCTCCCTTCACAAAACAGAGAAAACTGGCTCTAACCCCGGTGCACAACTGAACAAGAGGACAAGTACATTGGAGTGTCTAGTTTTAGAAACAGACCCCTCACAAGTCCTCAACTGGCAGCTTCATTAAACAGTTTCTGCAAAACAACAGTCTCAACGTCAACAGTGAAGAGGCGAATGCGGGATGCTGGTCTTCTAGTCAGAGTTGCAAAGAAAAAGCCGTACCTCAGACTGGTCAATAACAAGAAAATATTAAGATGGGCAAAATAACACAGACACTGGCCAGAGGAACTGGGCCCTGGTCAAATAACACCCTATACCCCTATGGGCCCTGGTCAAATAACACCCTATTCCTCTATGTGCCCTGGTCAAATACCACCCTATTCCTCTATGGGCCCTGGTCAAATACCACCCTATTCCCCTATGGACCCTGGTCAAATAACACCCTATTCCCCTCTGGGCCCTGATCAAATACCGCCCTATTCCTCTATGGGCCCTGGTCAAATACCACCCTTTTCCTCTATGGACCCTGGTCAAATACCGCCCTATTCCTCTATGGGCCCTGGTCAAATACCACCCTTTTCCTCTATGGACCCTGGTCAAATACCACCCTATTCCCCTATGGGCCCTGGCCAAATAACACCCTATTCCTCTATGGACCCTGGTCAAATACCACCCTATTCCCCTATGGGCCCTGGCCAAATAACACCCTATTCCTCTATGGGCCCTGGTCAAACGTAGTGCACTATGGAGGGAACAGGTTCCATTTCAGTATTAGGGGACTGTGTTGGGTAATGGAAGGATCAGTGTTTGGGTAGGTATTTCAGAAAGTAGGGGACTGTGTTGGGTAATGGAAGGATCAGTGTTTGGGTAGGTATTTCAGAAAGTAGGGGACTGTGTTGGGTAATGGAAGGATCCGTGTTTGGGTAGGGGAGTCACATAACGCACCTACTGGGGTCTGAGAGCTCGCATTTGTTTAATCTTAAATGTTGTACATACACACACACACACACATGACACACACACACACACACACACACACACACATATACAATCTGTCTGAGGATCACATCGTCAGATGGAGGAAGGGAGCAGGCTGGCTCTGGATGAGAAGCCGTGTGATGACAAATATTACAATCTGAGAGGAATCAGGTTCCGTCATCATTCTGTCTAAACCAAATCAGCTCCCCGTCACTGCTGATGGAGTCAGACCATACACAGGCAGGAGAGAGCTGGGGTTGTGGGAAACAAAGAAATATAAGATAGGAGAAGAGAAGGGAGGAGAGACCAGGAGGAGAGGCGTGGTGGAGAGCAGGAGGAGAGGTGTAGAGGAGAGCAGGAGGAGAGGCGTGGTGGAGAGCAGGAGGAGAGGCGTGGAGGAAAGCAGGAGGAGAGGCGTGGAGGAGAGACGTGGAGGAGAGCAGGAGGAGAGGCGTGGAGGAAAGCAGGAGGAGAGGCGTGGAGGAGAGGCGTGGAGGAGAGCAGGAGGAGTGGTGTGGAGGAGAGCAGGAGGAGAGGCGTGGAGGAAAGCAGGAGGAGAGGCGTGGAGGAGAGATGTGGAGGAGAGCAGGAGGAGAGGCGTGGTAGAGAGCAGGAGGAGAGGCGTGGAGGAGAGTAGGAGGAGAGAGCTGGGTTTGTGTGTAGTCAAGGCTCACCTGATATAACTAGTACTGTATTTATATATATAGTGTATTCTAGTCAAGGCTCACCTGATATAACTAGTACTGTATTTATACATATAGTGTATTCTAGTCAAGGCTCACCTGAAATAACTAGTACTGTATTTATATATATAGTGTAGTCTAGTCAAGGCTCACCTGATATAACTAGTACTGTATTTATATATATAGTGTATTCTAGTCAAGGCTCACCTGAAATAACTAGTACTGTATTTATATATATAGTGTATTCTAGTCAAGGCTCACCTGATATAACTAGTACTGTATTTATACATATAGTGTATTCTAGTCAAGGCTCACCTGAAATAACTAGTACTGTATTTATATATATAGTGTAGTCTAGTCAAGGCTCACCTGATATAACTAGTACTGTATTTATATATATAGTGTATTCTAGTCAAGGCTCACCTGATATAACTAGTACTGTATTTATATATATAGCGTATTCTAGTCAAGGCTCACCTGATATAACTAGTACTGTATTTATAGATATAGTGTATTCTAGTCAAGGCTCACCTGATATAACTAGTACTGTATTTATATATATAGTGTATTCTAGTCAAGGCTCACCTGATATAACTAGTACTGTATTTATATATATAGTGTAGTCTAGTCAAGGCTCACCTGATATAACTAGTACTGTATTTATAGATATAGTGTATTCTAGTCAAGGCTCACCTGATATAACTAGTACTGTATT
Source organism: Oncorhynchus mykiss (assembly GCF_013265735.2). Taxonomy (NCBI): domain Eukaryota; kingdom Metazoa; phylum Chordata; class Actinopteri; order Salmoniformes; family Salmonidae; genus Oncorhynchus; species Oncorhynchus mykiss. The sequence continues at coordinate 7,232,465 of NC_048583.1, read as the reverse complement.
TATATATATAGTGTATTCTAGTCAAGGCTCACCTGATATAACTAGTACTGTATTTATATATATAGTGTAGTCTAGTCAAGGCTCACCTGATATAACTAGTACTGTATTTATATATATAGTGTATTCTAGTCAAGGCTCACCTGATATAACTAGTACTGTATTTATATATATAGTGTATTCTAGTCAAGGCTCACCTGATATAACTAGTACTGTATTTATAGATATAGTGTATTCTAGTCAAGGCTCACCTGATATAACTAGTACTGTATTTATAGATATAGTGTATTCTAGTCAAGGCTCACCTGATATAACTAGTACTGTATTTATATATATAGTGTATTCTAGTCAAGGCTCACCTGATATAACTAGTACTGTATTTATATATATAGTGTATTCTAGTCAAGGCTCACCTGATATAACTAGTACTGTATTTATATATATAGTGTAGTCTAGTCAAGGCTCACCTGATATAACTAGTACTGTATTTATATATATAGCGTATTCTAGTCAAGGCTCACCTGATATAACCAGTACTGTATTTATATATATAGTGTAGCCTAGTCAAGGCTCACCTGATATAACTAGTACTGTATTTATATATATAGTGTATTCTAGTCAAGGCTCACCTGATATAACTAGTACTGTATTTATAGATATAGTGTATTCTAGTCAAGGCTCACCTGATATAACTAGTACTGTATTTATAGATATAGTGTATTCTAGTCAAGGCTCACCTGATATAACTAGTACTGTATTTATATATATAGTGTATTCTAGTCAAGGCTCACCTGATTTAACTAGTACTGTATTTATATATATAGTGTATTCTAGTCAAGGCTCACCTGATATAACTAGTACTGTATTTATAGATATAGTGTATTCTAGTCAAGGCTCACCTGATATAACTAGTACTGTATTTATAGATATAGTGTATTCTAGTCAAGGCTCACCTGATATAACTAGTACTGTATTTATATATATAGTGTATTCTAGTCAAGGCTCACCTGATATAACTGCTGTCGTACACACCTGTCCATTCCACATACTGTCCACACTGTCTATACACACCATTCACATTGTCGTGGAAGAATCAGAATTTGTTGGTAACATTTGTAAGATGTTTAATATTCATCAAATGTGTGTAAGTTACTTCTCATCAGAATGGTATTTTTGTGTAATTCTGTGGTGAGGTTGCAGTTATCTGTTCTATGTCAAAACTAAGTTGCCTGGGCCGCTGAGAGGGGAGAGGTCAAAATGTCATCATGTGTAAACATATCTTTCACTCTCTACCTTTCCCATAGTGGGGAAAGGAAGGTTGCAGTGTCTGGAATCATTCTATGCTCCCTCTTATGTTGTTTCTATCTTAACCTATAGCCTCACCCTCCTCTCCGTGAGTTTGTCCAGGAGGTTGTATTTTGAGTTGGTTGTATCTAAATGACAATTTGATATATGCCTGTTGATATGGAGGGTTGGTTTATGGTTCTGGGGTTTGAGAAAGGAGACAAAGCTGAACGATGAATTATGTCTATGCTGTCTTATCCTGTGTGTGTGTCTTTACTATAAAGGACCTAATTTACAATGTGGAAGGGGCTCTCAGAGAATTCAGGGGGAGACACTGAATTTATCTGAGAGTCACAGGGTTGTGATAGAGCTCATATAATTAAAGATGGACTTTTATAACTAACTCTGACTTGTGTGTGTGGTTTGCTCCCATGATTTGGTAAATAGAGGAAATTTCCACGACAACATACACATAGATGTATATTCCAGACTTCCTGCAATTCTATCCATGTTGTTAGGTGCTTGTGTATTTAAAGTGTGTCTTCTTCACACAGCTCATTCTCATATGTCTACTACTAATGGATTTTAGTTCCCCTGTTTATACACAATGCATATGTTCTATGTACTAGATTCATGACAGATCACCTATCTATGTCATTGTTTGCATATCTTGTGTCAAGTCATCTGCTATAAATACGTATAGATTGCATTTGGATTACTGTTAGTTACATTTCTATATTTTCTTATTTATTTATTTTTAAATTACTCTTTGTGTACTTGTTTGACAGTTTACAGCATTTTTAGGAGCGAGTAACGTAAGCATTTCTCAGCACTCTATAACATCTGCTAAACCTTGTACGATGCCGACACACTGATTTCATTTGATTTGTGACGTCACAATGGAATCCTGTGTTTTCATGTGACACATCTCTTTTTCATCATGTGTGATGTCACATTGGAACTTTAGCCAACGTTCTGACGTTTGTGAAGGACTATAGTGAGGTCACGGTGACAAAAAAGTGTCTGATATATTAACAAACTGTTAATAACGTCTCCTGTGGATCTCACAATCCAGATCAGTTTGGTTTTGGTTCTGAAGCTTTTCTACTGACACCAGAATGATGAAATATGAGGAAACATCATATTAAAATGGGTAGGGTGGTCTAATCAAATCATGTCAGCCACGGTCACAACAACACTGATTCTTCTCTGTTCATTATATGGAACAGAAAGAGACAATGGAAAAAGAGTGTAATAAATTGGAAGGAAAGTGTCCTCTACCCGGTAACAGAACGTTTGGTAATCAAAAAACTAAATGGATAATTCACCATAGTGAGAACTGTGAAAGACACACACACACACACACACACACACACACACACACACACACACACACACACACACACACACACACACACACACACACACACACACACACACACACACACACACACAGTGTGACAGGCCATAATTAAGTCATCAAAATAACTACCAGTATCAGAGATAGGGGAAATGAAGAGATTGGACAATCTGTCAATATGAAAAGTTCTACGTATCAAAGCCTTGCAGGTAAACAAGATAGCAAAATGACAAGCATTCTCCTCACACACACACACACCCCACACACACACACACTCACTCCCACACACACACCCCCACACCGTCTCCTCTATGTTAACTCAGTATCTTCTGTGCTTTAGCCCTGAGGCTCAGTGTGATATCAACAGGGATAGAATGAGGATCTCATTTTAGTTATTTTAAATTAGTTACTTTGTTGTGTTCCTCCCCAATGGCCCTGTGAGCCACGACAGAAGTCTGCTCATCAACTATTCATCATGTTTGGTGTAGGTACAACACTTGATGCCAAAGTCTGTAGGTGTATGTATGTGTGTGTCTGTGTGTGTGTGTGTGTATGTGTGTGTGTGTGTGTGTCTGTGTGTGTGTGTGTGTGTGTGTGTGTGTGTGTGTGTGTGTGTGTGTGTGTGTGTGTGTGTGTGTGTGTCTCTGTGTGTGTGTCTGTGTGTGTTTCAAAGACAATGCAGTACCTTGAATCCTAACTGCCGAGTGTAGACACTATAAGTCTGCAATGACACCAAATAACAAGTTGTCTGGAGAGAGAGACAGATTGAGGAAGAGGAAGAGGAAGAGGGAGAGAGAGAGCGAGAGAGAGAGAGACGGAGAGACAGACACAGAGACAGAGAGAGAGAGAGAAATACGTTTTTAAATTAGTAACTTTGTTGTGTTCCTCCCCAATGGCCCTGTAAGCCACTACAGGCTATGTGCTCACTGCCCACAACATGAGGTGGAATCAGTTATAGAACCCATTGCCCTTTATGGTTGTGAGGTCTGGGGTCCGCTCACCAATCAAGAATTTACAAAATGGGACAAACACTAAATTGAGACTCTGCATGCAGAATTCTGCAAAAATATCCTCCGTGTACAACGTAGAACACCAAATAATGCATGCAGAACAGAATTAGGCCGATACCCACTAATTATCAAAATCCAAAAAAGAGACGTTAAATTCTATAACCACCTAAAAGGAAGCGATTCCCAAACCTTCCATAACAAAGCCATCACCTACAGAGAGATGAACCTGGAGAAGAGTCCCCTAAGCAAGCTGTTCCTGGGGCTCTGTTCACAAACACAAACAGACCCCACAGAGCCCCAGGACAGCAACACAATTAGACCTAACCAAACCAAACAGAGCAAACTAGAATGCTATTTGGCCCTATACAGAGAGTACACAGTGGCAGAATACCTGACCACTGTGACTGACCCACACTTAAGGAAAGACTATGTACAGACTCGATGAGCATAGCCTTGCTATTGAGAAAGGCCGCCGTAGGCAGACATGGCTCTCAAGAGAAGACAGGCTTTGTGCTCACTGCCCACAAAATGAGGTGGAAACTGAGCTGCACTTCCTAACCTCCTGCCCAACGTATGACCATATTAGAGAGACATATTTCCCTCAGATTACACAGATCCACAAAGAATTTGAAAACAAACCCATCTACTGGGTGAAATACCTCAGTGTATCATTACAGCAGCAAGATTTGTGACCTTTTGCCACAAGAAAAGGGCAACCAGTGAAGAACCAACACCATTGGAAATACAACCCATATTTATGTTTATTTATTTTCCCTTTTGTACTTTAACCATTTTTACATCGTTACAACACTGTATATATATATAATATATAATTTGACATTTGAAATGTGAACATCTGTATGTGAAACGTTTACTATTCATTTGTATTTGTTTATTTCACTTTTGATTATTATCTATTTCACTTGCTTTGGCAATGTTAACATATGTTTCCATACCAATATAGCCCTTTGAATTGAATTGAATTGAAAGACAGAGAGAGAGAGAGACAGCAAGAGACAGACAGAGAGAGAGAGACAGCAAGAGACAAGAGAGAGAGAGAGAGAGACAGCAAGATACATGACAGACAGAGAGAGAGAGAGAGAGACAGCAAGAGACAGACAGAGAGAGAGAGAGACAGCAAGAGACAGACAGAGAGAGAGAGAGAGAGACAGCAAGAGACAGACAGAGAGAGAGAGACAGCTAGAGACAAGAGAGAGAGAGAGAGAGACAGCAAGAGACAAGACAGACAGAGAGAGAGAGAGCGGGAGAGGGAGAGAGCGGGAGAGGGTTGAGAACAGACAGACAGACAGACAGACAGACAGACAGACAGACAGACAGAGAGAGAGCGGGAGAGGGAGAGAACGACAGACAGACAGAGAGAAAGAGAGACAGAAAGAGACAGACAGACAGAGAGAGAGAGAGAGAGAGACAGACAGAGACAAGAGAGAGAGAGAGAGAGACAGCAAGAGACAAGACAGACAGAGAGAGAGAGAGCGGGAGAGGGAGAGAGAAGGGAGAGAGAAAACAAATCCAAATTTGAAAAACTCCCATATCTACTGGGTGAAATTCCACAGTGTGCCATCACAGCAGCAAGATTTGTGACCTGTTGCCACGAGAAAAGGGCAACCAGTGAAGAAACAACACCATTGTAAATACAACCCATATTTATGCTTATTTATTTTATCTTGTGTCCTTTAACCATTTGTACATTGTTAAAATACTGTATATATATATATAATATGACATTTGTAATGTCTTTACTGTTTTGAAACCTCTGTATGTGTAATGTTTACTGTTAATTTTTGTTGTTTTTCACTTTATATTTTCACTTTGTATGTTGTCTACCTCACTTGCTTTGGCAATGTTAACACATGTTTCCCATGCCAATAAAGCCCTTGAATTGAATTGAATTGAATTGAATTGACACAGAGAGAGAGAGAGACAGACAGAGACAGAGAGAGAAAGCGTCACCTGTAGTGTGCGTAGTCTGTAGACCTGCTGTATTGCAGCTGAGTCTATGTGTGACATTTATAATCAGATCATTAACATGGTGTTGAAGTCTTTATCTCAGGTGTAATCCTGGTAAAAACCTCCCATTGTCTGCGTCCCACATGGTACCCTGTTCTCTATATAGAGGCTCATCGGCCCTGCTCAGAAGAGGTACACTCAGTAGATTACAGGGTTCTATTTGGGACTCAGTCATCTCATTGTCTACTACGCACCATTTAAGCCTCAGGGGAGTGTTAGCTCACTACGTGTTAGTGCCTCATTATCAACTGAAACCAATACTAGATGTGTGTGTGTGTGTGTGTGGTTGTGTTTATGTGTGTGCGTGTGGGTGCGATTGTGTGTGGGTGCGTTTGTGTGTGTGCTTGTGTTCATGTGTGTGTGTGTTTGCGTGTGTGGGTGTTTGCGTGTGTGGGTGCTTGTGTGGGTGTGGATGTTTGTGTGTGTGTGTTAGTGGGGGTGTGTGCGCGCGCGCGCGTGTGTGTGTGTGTGTGTGTGTGTGTGTATGTGTGTAACCACTACGAGTCATCAGATACCTTACCTAATTCCGTGTGGCTAATGACTCATAAGTATTACAAGGTAGAGGTAACTGGGAAACAGTGGGAGAGAGTCATTCTGGGATGTTTCAATAACATCCAATCACCAATCACCATTCAACCAATCAGGACCAAGAGGAAGTTAGAAGTCTGCAGTTTAGAATCCTTTTTGTTGCTGTATGATTGTGATAATGACGTCATAATGGAACAATTGTGCCAAAAGTGTTTCTGAAGATTCTGTTTACATTGATAATGGTGAGAGTTGGACTAACGTCATCTGAAGATTCTGTTTCCATTGATAATGGTGAGAGTTGGACTAACATCATCTGAAGATTCTGTTTCCATTGATAATGGTGAGAGTTGGACTAACGTCATCTGAAGATTCTGTTTCCATTTATAATGGTGAGAGTTGGACTAACATCATCTGAAGATTCTGTTTCCATTGATAATGGTGAGAGTTGAACTAACGTCATCTGAAGATTCTGTTTCCATTGATAATGGTGAGAGTTGGACTAACGTCATCTGAAGATTCTGTTTCCATTGATAATGGTGAGAGTTGGACTAACGTCATCTGAAGATTCTGTTTCCATTGATAATGGTGAGAGTTGGACTAACATCATCTGAAGATTCTGTTTCCATTGATAATGGTGAGAGTTGGACTAACGTCATCTGAAGATTCTGTTTCCATTGATAATGGTGAGAGTTGGACTAACGTCATCTGAAGATTCTGTTTCCATTGATAATGGTGAGAGTTGGACTAACATCATCTGAAGATTCTGTGTCCATTGATAATGGTGAGAGTTGGACTAACGTCATCTGAAGATTCTGTTTCCATTGATAATGGTGAGAGTTGGACTAACGCCATCTGAAGATTCCGTTTCCATTGATAATGGTGAGAGTTGGACTAACGTCATCTGAAGATTCCGTTTCCATTGATAATGGTGAGAGTTGAACTAACGTCATCTGAAGATTCCGTTTCCATTGATAATGGTGAGAGTTGGACTAACGTCATCTGAAGATTCCGTTTCCATTGATAATGGTGAGAGTTGGACTAACGTCATCTGAAGACAACACGTGTTCACCAGAACCTTCAGTCAAAAACCTGGGTCTGCGTTCCAAATGACACCCTGGTCCGAATTTAGTCCACTACCTATAACCAGAGCCTATAGGGAATAGGGTGCCATTTGGGACGTAAGGCCCGCCCTGAGCTCTATCCCCTCTTCCACGGTGGGAGAAAGAGAGAAAATACATCACATACATAGCCTGTAGTCAAACCAGGCAATAACAGACTGAGAATCCAGGAAACAATTTAGCCCAAGAACTGATTCAATGAATGTGTCCAAAAATATTCCCTACAGTGCCCTTTGGGCCCTGGTGTAAAGTAGTGCACTATACAGGGAAAAGAATACCATTTGGGATTCATGTGATGTTGTTGTTGCTTTGAGACGGAGAGGTTTAATGTGACCGCACATGTTTTTTAATGGAATAAAATAAATGAATGCTCAGATCTCTTGTTTTTATGAACTGCCTCAAGAGCTGGGATATCCATACACACACAGGGACACGTAAACACACACACACACACACACACACACAGACACAGAGACACATAAACACACACACAAACACACACACAGGGATCTAGCTGAGAACCATTCAGCCATTACTTTAAAGAACAATAATATTTTTTTTGTATTTTGTAGCTGTGGACCAGCAGCTGTTAGAAGTTGGTTCAGTAGAATGCTGCTTCCCTGGATGTTTCTCTCTCTCTCTCTCTATGTTGTCCAGAGCAGAGATAGACAGAAGGGCTTTATTGACTATATATTGCAGAATCCTGCAATACTAGTTTACTGGTCTCCCATCTCTCTCTCTCTCTCTCTCTCTCTCTCTCTCTCTCTCTCTCTCTCTCTCTCTCTCTCTCTCTATGCTGGGAGTGTTTGGTGCATGCTGGGAATTATATGAGTGAGTGTTGTGTAGAGTTAGACATCCTGGTTTTTCTTTTACGCTTCCTTTACTTGGTGGTGTCTTATTTTTATTTATTTATTTGTATTATAGTTACCATTATTTTTATTTAGTTGTTGTGGTAGAAATAAGTATATTGTTTTTCGTGTCAAAATTACCCTGGCTTTGACGGGGAAGGCGACCCACATGGGGATACTGTCCCTGTCATGGCACAGCTTTAGGTGTGTTACTGTGGAGGAGTTTCTGATCGCCGTAGGAGTGAAAGTAGGATATGAGAATGTTGCTTATGCATCACAGATGAATAAAGCCGTGGTGGTTTTTCTTAAAGAAAAGTCTTGTTGATCGTATGGTTGAGCATGGCGTACTTCTTAAAGAAGAGGGTCTTGTTGATCAGATGGTTGAGCATGGTGTACTTCTTAAAGAAGAGTGTCTGGTTGATCGGATGGTTGAGCATGGCGTACTTCTTAAAGAAGAGGGTCTTGTTGATCAGATGGTTGAGCATGGTGTACTTCTTAAAGAAGAGTGTCTTGTTGACCGTATGGTTGAGCATGGCGTACTTCTTAAAGAAGAGTGTCTGGTTGATCGGATGGTTGAGCATGGCGTACTTCTTAAAGAAGAGCGTCTTGTTAATCGGATTGTTGAGCATGGCGTACTTCTTAAAGAAGAGTGTCTTGTTGATCGTATGGTTGAGCATGGTGTACTTCTTAAAAAAGAGTCTGGTTGATCGTAGGGTTGAGCATGGTGTACTTCTTAAAGAAGAGGGTCTTGTAGATCGGATGGTTGAGCATGGTGTACTTCTTCTGTTCCGCGGGTGATGTGGAGGTAAACCCAGGCCCTGCATGTCCCCAGGCATCCTTATTTGTTGACTTCTGTGATCGAAAAAGCATTGGTTTCATGCATGTTAACATTAGAAGCCTCATCGCTAAGTTTGTTTTGCTCACTGCTTTAGCACACTCCGTCAACCCTGATGTCCTTGCCATGTCTGAATCCTGGCTTAGGAAGGCCACCGAAAATTCTGAGATTTCCATACCCAACTACAACATTTTCTGTCAAGATAGAACTGCCAAAGGGGGAGGTGTTGCAATCTACTGCAGAGATAGCCTGCAAAGTTTTGTCATACTTTCCAGGTCTACCCAAACAGTTTGAATTTCTAATTTCAAAAAATAATCTATCCAGAAATAATTCTCTCACTGTTGCCGCCTGCTATCGACCCCCCCTCCGCTCCCAGCTGTGCCCTGGACACCATTTGTGAATTGATTGCCCCCCATCTAGCTTCAGAGTTTGTTCTGTTAGGTGACATAACCTGGGATATGCCTAACACCCCAGCAGTCCTACAATCTAAGCTAGATGCCCTCAATCTCACACAAATCATCAAGGAACCCACCAGGTACAACCCTAAATCCGTAAACATGGGCACCCTCATAGATATTATCCTGACAAACTTTCCCTCCAAATACACCCTCACTGTTTTCAATCAGGATCTCAGCGATCACTCCCTCATTGCCTGTATCTGCTATGGGTCCACGGTCAAACGACCACCCCTCATCACAGTCAAACGCTCCCTAAAACACTTCTGTGAGCAAGCCTTTCTAATCGACCTGGCCCGGGTATCCTGGAAGGATATTGACCTCATCACGTCAGTCGAGGATGCCTGGTCATTCTTTAAAAGGAATTTCCTAACTAAGAACAGATATAGCCCTTGGTTCACTACAGACCTGACTGCCCTTGACCAGCACAAAAACATCCTGTGGCGGACTGCAATAGCATCGAATAGTCCCCGCGATATGCAACTGTTCAGGGAAGTCAGGAACTAATACACACAGTCAGTCAGGAAAGCAAAGGCTAGCTTTTTCAAGCAGAAACTTGCATCCTGTAGCTCCAACTCCAAAAAGTTTTGGGACACTGTAAAGTCCATGGAGAACAAGAGCACCTCCTCCAGCTGCCCACTGCACTGAGGCTAGGTAACACGGTCATCACTGATAAATCCATGAAAATTGAACATTTCAATAAGCATTTCTCATCGGCTGGCCATGCCTTCCTCCTGGCTACTCCAATCCCAGCCAACAGCTCTGCCCCCCCCCCCCCCCCACTCGCCCAAGCCTCCCCAGCTTCTCCTTCACCCATATCCAGATAGCAGATGTTCTGAAAGAGCTGCAAAAGCTGGACCCGTACAAATCAGCTGGGATTGACAATCTTGACCCTCTCTTTGTAAAACTATCTGCCGCCATTTTTGCCACCCCTATTACCAGCCTGTTCAACCTCTCTTTCATATCATCCGAGATCCCTAAAGATTGGAAAGCTGCCACGGTCATCCCCCTCTTCAAAGGAGGTGACACCCTAGACCCAAACTGTTACTGACCATTTTCCATCCTGCCATGCCTATCTAAAGTCTTCGAAAGCCAAGTTAATAAACAGATCACTGACCATTTCGAATCCCACCGTACCTTCTCGGCTGTGCAATCCCGGTCTCCGAGCCGGTCACGGGTGCACCTCAGCCACGCTCAAGATACTAAACGATATCATAACCGCCATCGATAAAAGGCAGTACAGTGCAGCGGTCTTCATCGACCTGGCCAAGACTTTCGACTCTGTCAATAACCATATTCTTATCAGCAGACTCAGTAGCCTTGGTTTTTCTAATGACTGTCTCGCCATGTTCACCAACTACTTTGCAGACAGAGTTCAGTGTGTCAAATCGGAGGGCATGTTGTCCGGACCTCTGGCAATCTCTATGGGGGTACCACAGGGTTCAATTCTTGGGCCGACTCTTTTCTCTGTATATATCAATGAATTCGCTCTTGCTGCGATTCCCTGATCCACCTCTACGCAGACGACACCATTCTGTATACTTCTGGCCCTTCCTTGGACACTGTGCTAACTAACCTTCAAACGAGATTCAATGCAAAACAACAGTTTTGGAGCACTCGTGAGTGAGTGAGAAAAGAAAAACACTCTTCAGGTCAACTGGATTGTGTCAGGCCCACAGGCCAACAGACTATCTACCTACCTGTGGCTCCCTGGTTTTCACTGAACTGATGCAGGAGCTGTGGGTGTCATCACCCGCAACAATTACCATCCTGTCTACCTACTGGTAGTATACTGAGAGAACGGCTTGCTGGGACTGCAGCACCACAACCATTAGAATGTACTTATGGCATAGAAGAACTCCTGTCCTCCTCTCTCTCTCCCGCTCTCTCTTTCTCACTCTACTCTCTCATCATCCACTGCCTCTCCTGATCTGTCCCCTCTACCACCTTTCCATCACTCCCTCTGTCTTTCTCTCTAACCCCTCTTCTATTTTCTCTCTCTCTATCTGTCTGATTCTGGAGGTCTGACTCAATGTAAATGCATTGGAGGTCACGTAGGTTGAGTTGATGTTTCGTTGTGAAAGGAGACAGAAGATAATCAGCCAACAAAATATCAGACTTTCATCTGATACTTGGTAACATAACACACACACACAAATGCACATGCACACACACGCATCATATGATAGTGAGTGTGTGTGTGTGTGAGTCACATGTCTGTCTGCTAACCTGTGGGTTAAGTTACAGTCTGCAAAATGTCAGCTCTCTGCTGCTACATGACTGACACACTTCACATGTCTGAGATACACTGACTCACATACCGGATGGTTCAAAGGTTAGGGA